>NW_020215713.1:232-4007 GCF_003070985.1 Temnothorax curvispinosus | reverse complement strand
AGCTTCATTCCATTTCCCAGACCTTAAAAACAGTAAACCTCGTAACAAGTATAATCGTCATTGAGAAAATAAACTTCCAGAGACTTCAATCGTTGCTATATTAAATTAATATTTTTGAATAGATTAAATCGCATTGACTTATTTTTGGCTGCGAGAGTTTGCCAGGATACATATACATCCAAAGCTTAATCAGCAGTGTGCAACGGTCCTGAAAATAAGGTAGCAAAATATTATTGTATAGCGATATACATATTTCGACGTGTAAAGTTATTATCGTCAAAGAAATAAACGGGAGGAAAAACATCTTTTATTATAATTGCTTTGTATTAAAAATTTTTAGATGTGCATGAAAATGCCCTCCCTTGTACCAACATGTTTTTGATCTCGGACGATATATTGAACACGCAATTATTTCTACACATCATACATCAGCGTTTCTTCCGCCAGAAATTGGATTCAGCGTAACGACAATAGCGTAAAAAGCGTAAAATAATTAGGCGAAGCTGATACTGAAATGAGACGATGTGATTGGTCGGTGGAAAGTTATGCTTACGCAAGTCCCGCAAGTTACGCCGCATGTAACGGCACCGGGCAGCAGATCGTACTGATTGGCTACAAAATAGAGAGATTCTCGAGTTTCTAGAACTTCTCTATTTTGTAGCCAATCAGTACGATCTGCTGCTGGCTTTTCACTGCCCATGAAATTTCACCTTAAGTACATACAGTAGTGACACTACCGCCGTAGAGTTAGCAGACAAATTGAATATTTTGGAATTATTCTTTTTCATATAATTTGGGAATCATTTGGGGAAGTTTGGGAAAATTGTTTAAACATTTGGGAAAGAATAGATTTTTTGTTATTAACAAAATTTATTGAGCGTCAAGTTAGCAGATAGTGACTTTGTTAATAATATAACAAAAAATCTATTCTTTCCCAAATGTTTAAACAATTTTCCCAAACTTCCCCAAATTATATGAAAAAAAATAATTCCAAAATATTCAATTTGTCTGCTAACTCTACGGCGGTAGTGACACTGAGTGTTGGCACCTTTGATGTAGTGGGTCCCAGGTCACATGACTACCTCATAGAAGTTAGCCGGACAATTTTGACTTACGACATTTTTTTTACGAATCGATTGTTAGTCGTTTGTTATTGATTGTTAGACTAATTAGAACGTTTGTTAGTTAATAGTTTTTACGTAATCACGAAAATAATTTTTAGTGTTAATTTAGCGGGTAAATATAGAATTCTTTACAATTTTCGATTCAAACCGTGGTCAATCGATGCGAAATCGTTTGTTAGTTCCGAATATACTAAGTAAAACGTTTGTTAGATCACAATTTCGCTAAAAAAAGCGAAAAACTGTATATCGTTTAGCTGCCGGAGAGTAGGGGTGAGACGTAGAATATGTGGTGGTTTCGGAACGCATTACGTAATAGTTTATCATCACGGGAAACGTGCTTAACCTATTTTCAATTTATTTATCAGATTTGTTTATGCCTAATACCTGGCTACATTTCACGTGCAAAACTATAGGTAAGTGTAAAATGCAAATTTAATTCTGAACTTAGTAAAAAGTATCCTTGCAATATGAAAGAGATATAGATTGCAAAAGTAGAGAGGTAACCTACTAAAGTTGTATTTGAACAATTACATCAAATTACAGATTTATAAAATATAGAAATAAACTTATATTGTATGTACAAGTAGATATAAGTAATTTTGTCATCATACGGAAACTCGCAGTTTAAACTAACTATAAAATTGTTTGCAGATGCTTGATGTCATTGATGTCATTAAGAGGTAGAAAAGCAGTGGAATACTTATCATGCTTCCAAGTAAGTTAGAAAAGCATTAGCGAAGCTACTTAATCTTGTGCAAATTATATTAAAGTACACATTAAAGAAATATAAATATATTTTATCATTGTGTAAGGGTTGGAATCTGTCTTGGGACAAACGCAAAAAGAGAAGCCATAAGATGTCAAAGCGCTTAATCGAAACGAAACAGAGCATCAAGAACCTCGTCGTAGAGCGAGAAGCGGTGGCAGTCGAGCTGCATCATCTACGACCGGAATTTCCGAAGATGGCAGTTCAGGCCAACACGCTGATTATTATACGGAAGTAAGTTTCATTTTCAAGTTACAAATTTGATTTTGGACGTTTCAGAACTTTTATAATTTTATAATAACAGAAAGAGATAGTAGCAATAACTTGAAAAATATGTGTAACGCTGATTGACTATCGTGTTGTGAGGGCGTAATTTTCTTAACGTTGCCGCGCTATGAAAGGTTTAATTTACTGCATGATTTAATTTATCCGTATGATATTGCAGATCGAGGACTGCGAAAGTAAGAAAGGTTTATAAGAATTACATTTGTAATTTATAGGACGTAAACTTAGAAGAAGATACAGAGAGTAGTTCTGATTACATGGGTGAAACAAGTGACGATGAACACAGTGGGTGGTGGTAGCCAATCTGGAGCCAGTATGAAACCAGGCGATGATCTTGCTACAGATAGCACATTAAAACGGATTCTAGAGCAGGATTATGACCTAATGAGTAATAAGATCAAGGTAAGCTAGTAAATTTTAGTTAATATACATATATATCCCTTCATTCCACTAGGTGGGTCGTTTTCGTCCGGGCGAAAATCAAATGTAGTTGTAACTTTTGAAAACGGGTAGAGAGGGCACCATTGCGCATCCATAAAAAAAGTTATGCTTCCCGAGAACCCGCCTACCGAGTTTCAAGGCGCCAGTCCCCCTACGGCCGTCACAGGAGACACGTAAATTTTGAAAAAACGAGGTTGACGGCGAACACTTAAGCACTTTGTTTCAAAATAATTGCATGCAATATTTTTTTTATGAAAGATACGTTTTTCCCCTTCAATTTCTTTTTTTATTCATTTCGATATCTTTATTTGTCTTAAAGTTATGATTTTTTGAGTAAAAGATGATTTTACAAGTTGTAGTTGTAGTTGCTCCATTTTTTAAATACAAATTATGTGAAAAAATTAAATTGTTTATAATTTTATGATTGATACTTCAAATTGAAGGTTTGAATTACCTCCATGAATTTTTTCAGATTTTTTGTAACACTTTAACACTTAAAAAAAAACGTCAGGACGAAAACGACCCACCTATGCGGCGTAAAAGTGCCAAAAATATCTAGTGGGATGAAGAGATATTATAGATATAAGCTCCTAAAGCGTTTGTGCCGGATACATTTTTCAACAACTAAAAACTATTCCTGCTGTTTGCATTTTATTTACTTTTCATATTTAAATTAAAATTGTACAAGGATTGTAATTTATGTTAAGAACTAATCTTTCACTGAAAACAAATATCATACAAATATATCACTGATATTTATTTCAGCTTATACTTCCGGCGCAACCTACTGTGATAAATATTCCAGAATCTCTGGCACAGCATTTCACTACGACGCAGTTTACGAATATCCCAGAGAAACTTTAACTCTCATATCGCAGTTTACGAATATCTCAGAGAAACTCTCTGATTGTGTCGATTAATTATTGAACGGAAAAAGGAAAATACAATAGCAATGTTTTTTTTTACGTATCAGGATAAGCTGTGATTATATAAAAAAAGAAAGAAAAAAATAACGGAAAACAGAACCGAGCAGGAGCAGGACGCAACAGGATATCTGTATTTCTAGAAAGTCTGATTTTGTAAATTATTCTACGAGAAAAACACTTGTGTATTATATATATATATATATATATATATATATATATATATATATATATAT
>NW_020215713.1:0-222 GCF_003070985.1 Temnothorax curvispinosus | reverse complement strand
TATATATATATATATATATATATATATATATATATATATATATATATGTATATGCGGATATGCGATATACAATTTGATATGATATATGATCTATGACGTTTGTTTATTACTATGTAAAGTGACAGACTTCGAAATTAAACATTAATTACTGTTAATCGTGGCGTTTTGAATTTACTCTTTTTCTTTTCTTTTACCTAAAGAGGATCATGAGAAAGTGAGAAA
>NW_020215712.1:0-5783 GCF_003070985.1 Temnothorax curvispinosus | reverse complement strand
ATTAAAAACTTGCCGCTCCGTTTTGCAGTATCATTTAGGCCAATTTAGGGGAATATTGTTAAGCGCAGATCTAATCCCTTGGCTTTCAACTGACTGACGAAAAACAAGACGGCCGTTACAAGCTCATTCCGGACGTTAATCCCTCGCGACAGAAATTATGCGCGAGTTTATAAGGAACTCTTCACTATAAGACACTCTTCACTGGGTATTTCATTGCGTAATCACAGTTTAAAGTGAAAATATTAAAATGTCATCATTCTCGAGATTAGAAGATTGACTTGGAAAAATGAAAACTATTAATCATACTTAATCCCCGGACTTTAAACTTCAAAAAGTGAAATAAATTGATTTTTGTGTGCGTCTATATTCGTAATTATATATTTCTGTTGGATTTAATTATATCGAGCAATTATGTAAAAACAAAATTCAAACAGCAATTACCGAATATCTGTTTCCTATTGGAATATTATAATGTAATAGATAAACTCTGAACTAGGACAGCCAGAGTTCAGCAATAGAAAACAGACCCATTATTTCGAATAAATAAAAAAATAACAAAAGATACATTCTCTGGAGAGTTTCTTGAAGATAAGCGTCTTCCTTGTTGTTCCATGGATGTGTGTACGAAAGAACCCGCACTTTATAATATCCGCTATTTTCTTTGTGGACATTTCACTGATTATGACGGCGCGCCGAGGAAACTTTTTCCAACCACGGAAAGTGGCGCGTCCGCGCTCCCGTGCGCGAGTTAAGTTCGAAATCGTTGAATTGACGTAACTTTGAAACTCCGACTCCGAGCGACCTCGTCACTCTTTTCTTTATGGAATAATTAGCCAAACTTTCGAAGCGTCCCTGCGCTCGACGGGGCATCCACCTTGTCATGTTTAGTCGACATGCACGTTTTTGCCGTCCGTGTCATTCTCGGAAAACCGGAGGGAGGGTCACCAGATGCCGAGACGTTTCCGACAAAAATGTTGAGTTCGCGCGGACACCAGGATTTGCGGGCTAAAATGTGCTAATTTCAAAAACGCAACGAAACCACTGCGAGCCTGACTTAAATACGAAAATGGAAACAGAGATTTACTTATGAACCATCGTGCATACAGTACTTAATCGTTGGAAAAAAATATTATAAAAATATTATTATATAAGTTTTGTAATACATTAATTTCGTTTAATAATAAAATACGTAATTATTAAGTTTTATTTATTAATTTATGATCTTAGTTAAAGGTATCAAGCCGGGGATTTCTTTAGAAAGTGTACGAACTCGTATTTCTATCGGTATTAATGCGATAAGTTGCGGCTTCTGTATATGATTACGGATTACGTAAAATAACGTGTGTGTATGCAAAGGATGTAAAATCTTAGGTATTACTGTCGCGAGATAATAACCGAAATTATGGCGGGCACAACGCCGATGCCATATTCGCGCGAGATTTTTATTAGAAAAAGGTGCTACTACGATAAAAGACGATTTTCTCCTGTGAATTCCAAACAACGCTTACAATCGCGCATGCGTGGTTCATTCGCTTCACAAATGCAATGCGTGTCTCATTTATTCATACCTGCTGGCGATTAATTATACGGCGTATAATACACAGCGGCGATTAAAAATTAAAATATTGTAATAACTCCTAATGCAGGAGAGAAAGAGAGGAGGGGAAAGAGAGACACCGTGCGCGCAATGAATCGACACAGACCGCGGAACGTGCCTAGTGTGTTATTCACGATACGCTTGTACAAGTTAATGCGGTTCGGTCGTATTATGCTACCGACTAACTGTGTATTTTAGCGAGATTAATGAGTTCAAAATATGGAGGTCATTAATATCAGATCGCTCCGCGCGTCCACGGTTAAGCGATTTTTTTCTTTCCGGCAAGCGTATCCATAAACGTCATTACGCATTTAATAATAATGACGCTATCATTATGCTTTATCATGCGCCGTAAACCGTCAGCTGTCCGTCCCGAGCGAAATTACGTAACGCGGGAGAGAGAGCGAGGAGATCCAGGCTGTAATTACAATGAGTTTAGTTAATTTAGAGTTTAATGACAAGGATCCAAAAATATGGAAGAAAAAAAGGGATCTTAATCTCTTGCGTCTTAATAACGCAAAAAAATTAAAATTTACATTTTAATGTCCGAAAGATGTCCAGCATTTAACACTAGAACTACCGGAGATTAATCTAGATTTATTTCTACCGAAGAAATCTTAAAAAAGAAAAGAGAAAAAATTAAGAAATTTTCAGAAATAAAGACATTTTAAAAATAAGTAATAAATTATTTAAAAATATTAAACAGTTTATTTTGACACCTTTGGTAGTTCTAGTGTTAACGATAAAAAGGTACTTCACAGCCGAGGGAGCCTCGATCATCCTTTGGTCGTTATTCGTCCGTATTGTATTTTGTCTTCGCGGAGAAAAATACGATACGCATTCGTCGTATTCGACGTATTCAATGCGTAAAAGCCATTTCGACTCATCATCCCGCTTGGCCGGAAAACCTCAGAAAATGCATCGTTTATGTGCGCGGAACCAGGAAAAGGAAGGAATCCTCGGCAGTCGGGTGGTTCGGATCGATTAATTATTTAACGAAACCCCCTCCCGCACACTGCTCACCTTCTCTTCCTCCTGCTTGCCCACCTCCATCCACTTCTCGTTGCTCGGCCGGCGTTTTAGCCCCGAAGCATCGGCCGCTCGTTCCGTCTATGTTTCCATCCCGTGCACCCCCCCCCTCTCTCTATCTCTCTCTCTGTCTTTTCCCTTTTGCGCGTCGACACCCTCGTCGACCCCAACGGCCGTCCCCGGTCTGAAATTTCATCGTGAACACGAAAATCGTAACTTCGATCGCGCATAGCACAACCCTCAACCGTGGTACCTCCGTCTACTGCACGCGAGGGGGATGTTGGTACAACAGATACGTAATTACATACCTTCTGACAAGAAATCTTGCGATGTTACGTATACACGTGCGCAAAGAGCGACGGGCTACACAATCGGGATAATATTAAGAAACAGACCAGTGATCAAATTTGAAGCCGAAAAGTATACAACAGTTTTAAAATCATCAAAAATAAATCCAAGGCTACAGAGTACTATAGAAAAGTATATTAACGATTATAAGAATCATGATTATAAAATAATTGATGCGCTTCAACAAACAATAAACGGTTGATAACGAAAGCTTGCCTATGGGAACATCTCGAGGCGCAAATGTATCGCTGAAGAAATATGAAACTCGCAAGACTCGGAGAAACGATGGAGATGCGGGAAATGAGAGGAATAGTCAAAGGAGGGGATAGTCGGGCGTGATAAGGGGGTAGGGGCGCAGGATGCACAGACACACACAGTTAAATGGCTCGATAGCTGGTGGACGAGGCGAGGGAGCACAAAGGCGGTGGATCGTTCTTTGCGCTGTTAAAAGGCCCTCCTTCTAAACGACCATGGCGAAAAGGTTCTTCCTCCTCCTCGTAGTCGTAAACACCGCGCGGCGACCTCCCTCTCTCTCTCTCTTTTCCTCTTGCCTTCTCTCCCATTCTATTTTCTCTCCTCATCCCTTATCGCCCGGGCTGCACGTCGCTCCAACTCGCTCTCGTAGCTGGGAAAGAGAAAAAGAGAGAGAAACGCTCCTCCAGCTACCTTCCCTCCGAGCTCGTCGTCTTCTCGACCGCCCCGTGAATTTCATCGCGTACCGGAGAGACGACTCCACCTTCCACGGTGTCTCGTTTCCGGGGTGACGTCTTTTAGCAGAGTCAGCGGCGAAGTCGCTGTCTGACGTCGCGGACGCCTACGGCCGATACACGCGAGAGATCGTATCTTCTCGGTCAGGTTGCGGGATACGAGATTTCACAGCGCGCTGCTCGATCGCCGGGAGATCGGGAGAGATGACGGGCTTCACCCTCTCTCGCGCGTCGATATACTTTGAGAGGATATTTAAAGAGATCCGAAAGGGCGGACGAGCACGTCGCGCGTCGGTGGCACGACTATCGGTTAAACAAGCATTACCCTCCCCCTTGCTTCCTTTATCCACGGTATCTGTCTCCTCGTATTTCCTTTGCGGGTTTACCGCCGCTTACTGTTTACCGCGGTATCGTATTTACTGCGATTTATCCACGGCGTTATCGCGCCTGCGGTTTCATCTCCCTTTCGTATCCCGGCGCCGCGCCGCTGCCGGATATGTATTTTTACGATTACGATTCTTCTCCATTTTTCATCCGTACGATACGCGCTGCGTACATAAAGAGCGGCTAGGAATCGACCCTAAGCATCGGAATTTAAATAACACGTCCGAGATGCGAAAAGACTGTTGGGCTGCATTTTGCGATCTCGTTGATCTTATTAGATTCAAATTATACAAAAATCGGCGACAAATTTCGCTAATGCCTGATGGTACTAAATAATTTGCTAAGTAAATTGATGAATAGTTGTGAATGATAAAGATCTTTATTCATTTCACGATATACGTCAATCCAACTTCGATATATCGTTTTATGGTGTATGCAAAAATTTCCAAGGCACAAAATGTGTTCCTTTCTCGATATATGCAATCGTAACGTGACAGCAGTGTGGACTTGGCGTTCTCGACTAAAAAAATTCTTTTTTCTAGCACTAACTGAATACCACCATATTTATGGGAAATTTTGTGAATAAAGCAATTTCTGGACTCACATTAATCAATAATTACGCGACGGCCAATTGCTCGCGGTTTCTCGCAATTTATTCGACGATTTTTGCCGAGTCGCAGAAAGTGATCGAGCGAACTTGGGACTTTTTGCGTCAGTGATTATTCTCCCCATTTTTAAGCGCGCGTCAATCGCAGCGTTTCGTCCAACGTGAGAGAACGAACAAGGGAATAATTAGGCCATCGAAAATGTAGCGGCTAATGGAGAAGCGGCACGATCGATAGTTAATTATCACACGCAGACAGCTGGCCCGGGGTCGTTGCGGCGCGCAGCGACGACATCACATCCCGATTTGTCTCTCAGAAATTAGAAACTCCCTCTCCCTCTCTCTCTTCCTTTTTTTAAATTCATCCATTCGCGCCGTCCTCGGGGCAGGCCGGTGAATCGATTCGCAGCATCCACGCATGCATACGTTATTACACACCCCGCCGCGGTAATTTAGTTCGGGTCGAAAACGCTTAATACCTACTTCTGCCGCCGGTACGCGTTTGATAATTATTCGGCATTCGACCAGACCGGCCCGAATAATTACACCTGTTTATCCGTGGCGTTTAATATAACAAATGTTATTTGATCCCGCGGTCCGATACTTGCACGAGCGCCCGTATTTTATCATCCGATATCGGGGAAAACGCGGCGCGGCGCGCATCACCGTCTCATAAATTCGCGAAAATCCGAAATCCGTCGTTTATTTCGAAAATCGCGGACCGCATCGCTTTTATACGTGGCTTCCGCCGCGCGATCGATCTCTCGGGCCGAGTGTTCGCGTAACGACGTAAACCGTGGTACCCGGGGGATAACAATCCTTCCTACATCCTACATCCTCGAGATCATAGCCGCCTCCGGGATCTTTGCACGAACTCGTTGAAAGTTACCGTACGGAAATATCGGCGACAAACCGATTGCTATAATGCAACGCGCCAAGTTCGCGGGGTCAACATAATTCAATACCGTCATACATATTTAACGTCCTTTAAGCCGGTTCCCCGTACACGGGAACACGATGTCCAGATAATAGGCGTGGTGCATCATCCCCACACGTCGCATTGCGCCGCGCCGCGCCGCGATCCCCGCCTTTGACCCCCGTCCGGCCAGAGAGC
>NW_020215711.1:0-1647 GCF_003070985.1 Temnothorax curvispinosus | reverse complement strand
CCAATCTCTTCTATCGGTGTTAGTATATTCTCCAAATATCGATATTTCGGTTGTTGCAACGATTTCGAGTACACATACACGTTCTCGAAACGTACACCGTGCGGACTTTCCAGCAAGCTTATCAAGACGTTTGTCTTGCCGCAATTTGACGGACCGCAGATGATACCGCGTATAAAAATCGGTAGCATGCCTCCATGTTTGCGTACCTCTTTCGTTAACGGCATCCTATCGTCAAAGTTTGTCACTTTGATCGTCCGCGATTGTCGTACGAACCGCATTTTACCTCCCCTTCACAACGAATGAAATGCAGTATCGAGAAAGCTGACCTATTTATAGAGACGCGTAGAGCTGAGATGCTCAGTCTTTAAAATATTTCTGCTCGTGTCGGATAACAGCGATATTTACGATTTAACCGCCTAGCAGTTAAAGTATATACCAAAGGTCATTCTACTGCGACAGTTTTATAATCACATAGATTATTTGTGGGATAAGCTTTCCGAACATATCAAGGCAGATTCGAAGGTTCAACAATATCGGCGCTGTTTAATACATTATAATTTGCCGTGTCAGCAAACACACATCGACGGTCCACCGCCGTTGATAAAAAACTGCGGCGAATGCCGCCGAAGATAGGTCGAGGTCTGCTGAATTGCGCGATAAACGCGTTTCCGATCGAATTACATATCCCCGGCTATCAATTTTGCGGTCCGGGAACTCGTTTAGAAACACGATTGGCAAGGGGTGATCGGGGTATTAATCCATTGGACGCAGCGTATCGCGAGCACGACATAGCCTACTCGCGTAGCAACGATCTCGCAGAACGACACGTGGCAGACAATATACTCGCCGCGGAAGCGCGAAAACGTGTCACCGCGAACGATTCGACTCTCGGAGAGAGAGCTGCGGCTACAGCCGTCTGGGCGGCCATAAAGGCTAAAACGAAACTCGGTATGGGTTTGAAAACGAAGAAAAAGATGAAGAAGACCAAGCGAATACTTCCGGTAGCGAAACGCGGCGGTATCCTACCGATCCTGCCGTTATTAGGGGTTCTCGGCTCGTTGGTCGGCGGAGCGGCGGGAGTCGCAAAGGCCGTGAATGATAACAAAGCCGCGCGACGTCAGCTGGAAGAGATGCAACGTCACAATCGCGCCATGGAAGGTCACGGACTTTATCTCGCTCCGTACAAACGCGGACGGGGAGTCTAAAAAAAAAAAACGCTGAAGAGACACTAAAAATCCCCAAGGGTGTAACTACCAACGTACAACTGCAACAATTGGCAAAACGTATGCGCGTTCCATATTTTAGAGGTATTTTCATGCGCGACTCGTACCGGTCGGCGGTATACGTCGAAACGAGAGCGGTATCGTGAATTTGGATAATACTGAGGGACCGGGTACTTACTGGGTGGCGTACGCGAAGAGGGGAGATCGTGCCATATATTTCGACAGTTTTGGCAATTTTCGACCACTGAGAGAATTGGCGCAGTATCTAGAGAACAATGTAATAGAGTACAATCGCACGCCTTATCAGCGATACGATCAGAGCAATTGCGGACAACTGTGTCTGCGTTTTCTACAGTCGGTTGACAATCAATTTAAAGACCGGCGTTACGCTGTTTAATCTCAGTATTCATTCAAACATGTCACT
>NW_020215710.1:0-1287 GCF_003070985.1 Temnothorax curvispinosus | reverse complement strand
GGGGGGACGTTCCCGTTCTCGGGACTCGGGATGCGACTCGGGGGTGTATAGCGGGATTGCGTCGCGCCGCGCTCGCGGGAAACGTGTCACGGTCGTTCCGACAGCATCGCCGACGGTATCCCGACGATTGAACGTGTGCCAAGAATTAAGAAAAAAATCTCGCGATCGCGCGCGTGCGAATCCCGCGGGCAGGGCGCGGGCGCCGCGGTGTCGCCGTGGCGCGGGCGCGGCGGTGCGTGCCTCCCGGGTGCCGCCGCACGACGCGGATTTCCCGGCGACGCGATCGATGCCGAGGGGTGACGCGCGTGTGCGCGTTAACGACGCACGTGCACGTGAGCGCCGACCGCCGTGTCGTCTTCGTCGTTGTTCGGCGGCAGGGGTGTGGCGAGGGAGGAAGCTCTCTTTCCGACGCGCGCCCGATGACGTACAAGCACTTGTTTCGGACGATCGTTATCCCGACACGGGCGAGAGCGGACCGCGGTATCCGTGCCGCGCCGCGTCGCGTCGGAAAACCGTGTATACGTGAGGCGAGTGCGCGCGTGGGAAAAAGATTTCCCCGTGTCCGTTTTCGGGGAAAAGGTGCGAAGGATCGATCGCCGGGGCGGCCGGATGCGCTGGCTCTTCTCCAGAGGAGCTCGTTCGATCGCCGGATGAGACGTGCCGATTCGTCGAGGATTTTGGCATCGCGATCTGTCCTTTCCAGATTGGAGTAAATGCAGAGAGATTTCGGGAGTTTCCCGTGTAAATTCCTGCAGCGATATATCATTGAGAGAAACGAGACGCCGCTATCTGTCATATAGAAAAGAAAGATCGCATCTGTAGAATGGGCGATTGACTCGATATTTATTTGCTGAGCTACGCGAAGCTGATTTGCGAGGGTCGGTATTTCGAGTGGACCAGAAGATAGTTACGTGAAGATCAATTAAATCAGGCGATCTCTGCAGAATAGAATTTATCTCGTGGCACTGTTAAATATTAAAGGATGAAATTTGAATCAATACTCTTTAAGTTAAATAACATTTTACTTTTAATTACCATGTGTGTCGAAATTTACTATTTTAACGCAAAACAATGTTATTTTAACCCCATTGGTTTAGTTAAATTGCATTGGCGACTTGTAGAAATAATAATAAAAATAACTTAAATTAAGTATAATTTGACGCTACGAATTTAACAGAGTAGGCTTCGGCAGAATCGAACGCGAATGAAATGTTCGTTTTATAAATAATTCTGCATTCCCTGCTGGTGTGACACACTTTTTTCAGCTTTATGGAACCCGTGTATTTA
>NW_020215709.1:0-1462 GCF_003070985.1 Temnothorax curvispinosus | reverse complement strand
TTATTTTTTCTAAACGATCTCGAAAACTAAGCAAGATAGGGTACGTAACTGTACGTACCTTTTTTATAGGGTGTAAACGTATCTACAAGAATGATCTGAACAACATGTGTATTCAAGTCAGTCGTTTAGCTTGCACGCGCCGTTAAAGTTTAAAACTCGGATCTCGAAAACTCTCGCGTTCCGTGTTTTTTGATGTTACGTCGGTGATTTTTTTCAGTCCGTTAAACGGGACGTAAAACGTCCCAAAAAATCACACATTATCTGAAAACTACAAAGATTACTTTTCAGGGTGTAACCGATTTTTTAGACCCTTTTTCTTTAGTTTGTAGCTTGGTAAGCAAAAAATTTTGATTTTTTGGATTACTTTTAGTTTTTCGCTGTTTTCAGACCTTAGACTTTCGTTGAAACAACGTTTATCGTCGGCATCTTGTTGTGGACGAACGTTGCAACAAAAAAGGACCCTTGCATTTTCTTCGTACGACGAACGCTGATTTTTTTATTGACGTGTAAACGTATCTACGCGTGCGCCAAGGTCGGATAACGCTTGTTTTACATTAAAATACGTATTTTTCCGTAAACATTACGTACGTTTTCGCCGTATTATTGAACCATCGTGCAAAGCCGTTTTCAACACCGTCTCTCATTTTTACTTCGTTCGTAACAACGTGTTTACTTACAACGTGTTCGAAACACGTAAAAAAACATGTTATCGTCGTTGTACTCGTCGTCTCATTTTAACTCAAAAAATGTTTTTAAAAACGTTTGTCACCGTCGTTCGAACATTTCGTCAAACATACAGTGCATCTTTTGACTCGTTTTCACACCATTTCTGAGCCACGGCGGCGTTTTTTTTGTGATTTTCTCAGTAGGCCTACGTCACAAACCGTGAAGATCGGTCCTTTCTATGTCCTTTCAAAATCAAGAAGTTGAGCAAAACGAGAAAGAAAAGGATGAAAGTGACATAGAAGATCGTGTACGTCAAGCTGAGCCTCGGGATATGGATACTGAAACGTGAAATGCGTATTCAAGACGCGGATGTTACGTTTCATCAACATCTGCGTGTTGGATAGTTTGAGTGTATCCAAAAAATATCCAAATACGTATCACATCAAAAGATTATTTTCACGGTTTGTGGCGTAGGTCTACTGGAGAAACCACAAAGAAAAAACACATCCGTGACTTTACCTCAGAGGTGGTGTGGAAACGAGTCAAAAGTTTGTATGTATGTCTGTATGTTTGGCGAAATGTTCGAACGACGGTGACGAACGTTTTTAAAAACATTTTTTGAGTCAAAATGAGTCGACGAGTACAATGACGATAACATGTTTTTTTACGTGTTTCGAACACGTTGTAAGTAAACACATTGTTACTAACGAAGTAAAAATGAGTGACGGTGTTGAAAGCGGCTTTGCACGATGGTTCAATAATACGGTAAAAAATCACAACGTTTACGAAAAAATAC
>NW_020215708.1:0-3716 GCF_003070985.1 Temnothorax curvispinosus | reverse complement strand
ATTGTTCTTTGTGCAGTCCTTAGTTTCGTGACTGCCGGCACAATGTCCACATAGCGATGCAAATCTGCAGTGCCTAGCGAAGTGACCGAAAGCCAAGCGTTTAAAACATTGCAGCACTTTAACGTTATAGTCAGAGACACTGCACGCATTGTAATTTACAAATATCTGTTTATCTTTTAATAACAGAGTGCGGATATTCGGTGGAACCTCGATGACACAGCTGGTGCTCGTGCGATTCTCTTTGGAGGGAAAAACATAAATAATTTTTACCTCCGTCGTGTCAACTCCTCTCAAATTTAAGGCTATGATCTCCGATCTAAGTTCATCCCCTGTCATGCCGCGCGGTACCCCACGGATGAGCAGTCTTGGGTTTAACTTAGGCTCCTGCTCGACCTTCAGACCTACCCTGTCGAGTACCTGTGAGTCCTTCATTTTGTCGATATCCACGGAATATGTCTCTATACGAACCCCGTTGTTCTTAGCCGACGAGATTCGCTTGATCTTTAAATTGAAATCGGCAGGTCTTAGTGCGTTCTGTAGCACATCCCTCATTTCACCCGAAGTCGCAAACCTAACTTTATCGTCTCTAGGCGTAATTAACAAATTAGTCGTGCTGGGAATGTCTAATGTAGGACCCCCCGCCACGCGAACCTTCGACTGCACAGACCTAGCCACAGACGCATAAGATGCAGGAGGCAATGGTTTATCAGATACCGATCCTAGACTAGATACGCGTGCGAGCAACGAGTCACAGGCTTCTGTCACACAGTTCCTGATAAAGCCACCGAGATCACCGGTTGAAGGAGGAACTGAGGATCCGCCCTCCAACATACTTAAAAATGCCGAAGAGAGCTCGAGAAAAGCCTCCTTACACACTCTAAAAGCAGATTCAATCTGTTTTTTCTTTTCCAGCGACTCCTTGCTCGTCCAGCTAGTTAAAAGAATTTTACTAACATTATCGTTGTGACTATTTATAGTGTCGCATAGCATGGATTTTAGACGCATTCATAACGACTGATTTATCTGCGAGCGCGTACAGATTTGACGCGGAAATTCGTTTAACCAGTCCGCCTTTATTTGTGTTGTCGTCCCGCGATCCGCTCCCCTCCTTTGCATGTGTTGACACGGCAGGCACACCAACGCTCAGTCCTGACATCCCGGAGACGGCGCCCGGATAACCAATCAGAACGCGGCACGCCGATAGCAGAAACCAAGCCTCCGATCTTCGATGACTCTCCGATCTATCGCCACCGATAGGCCTCGAAAACCACAGTGCAATCACGCGACACCTTAGCCAAGTGAATGATGGAAATGCCAGAAAAATTTTCTCTTAATATCCACAACTAAAAAGAGACGCCCCGCAGGGCATTAAGCGGCAGAAAATATCGCAAACATACGGAGCAGCACACAACACGTCCGTCTCATACTCACGTCGAAACCAAGAGAGGAAACTGATGCGGAAACTTCGAGAGAAGACATCACGCCGGACACGCGTGATCAGAGCCAAACACGGAGCTCGTTGCTCCGAATGTAATGGGCGGGCAGACGATCGCGAAAGATATAGAGGTGGACCGTCTCCGGTTGCGCGCTGCGGTGCCTACCGTATTGAATCGTGTGTAACGAAACTTGAAATAAACTGTATTCTATTATTTGAACTGGAATCTATTTATATATATATATATATATTATTATATATTATATACATTATTTTTAAAAGAAATCAGTTGTTTTCACGGCTACTTGAAATCAGTTGTTTTCACGGCTATTCAAAATTAGTTGTTTTCACGGCTACTTGAAATCAGTTGTTTTCACGCCTATTCAAAATCAGTAAGTAAATCACGGCTTTTCAATAAGTTTCAAATTATTATTTAACAACACCTTACTTTTAGGTTGTATCTAATCTTTCCGTATTCATCAATGGATCGTTTAAGTTTTAATAAATTAGCAATTAGCTGATATTTAAAAATAAAAATTTTTAATTTAAGAAATAATTAAGAAAGAGGGATGTCAAGCGGATTCTAAATTACGATTTTTGAACATAAAAGTGGCTATAACTCGAAAACGGCTCATTTCCGGACCTATGTTTGTATGAACTTTTTTGCTTGTTTTTGGGTCCCGAATCACCTCCCGAAGTGGAGTAGGCGATTTTTCGGACACCCTGTATATTGCATAAATATACATTTCAAACATAAAGAAACGAGTAAGAATTAAAATAACAATTTTAGCCGAATAAATATATTACAATTTCTCTCTACAACTAATTTTGCATGTGAATATCTTATAATGGGGACAAAAAAATGATTTGAAAATATTCTTTATCAATTCTTTTACAGACTGCGGAGAGAGTATTACAAGATACATGTGGTGCAACAATAAAAGTGAAGTTTTATGGAAATGCACCTATCGGATTCTACAAATACAAATATCCTAAGAAGCTTTGCGAGCAAGGAAGTTATGGTGCTAAAATATTTTATTTCTTAGCCAAACATATGGATGGATATCAACAATATTAGATATCAACAATAACGTAAAATACCAGTGGTTGGATCATGAAGAATTAGAAAAAGTATTACCTACTAGAGTACAACAAAGTATTTCACAGTTTATGTTTACGTAAAGAATAAAATATAAAATATTGAACTCATTCTTTGATCTCTTATTAATATTGTCTATTATTACCGTAATATTAACATTATAAAGGACTCCTAATATTCTTTTTAAAGGAAAATATTCCCCTTTACACAAACATTTATGCACAGTCACGATTATTAAATTTCATGTTTGATATTCTTTAACAAAAAAATTTTTTAGGCACATATTTTTCGTTACTGAAGAAAATATTTTATGCATATATTATTTTTAAATAGTAGATTGATTATATAGAAACAGACAAAAATTAATTAGATCAATTTTATCAATTTTTTTATTTATAATTAACATTATAAATTATAAAAAAAATTATTAAAATAATGTTTTTTATATTAACGAAGTATATCTTACAATTAGAATCTCCCGGGTCTCTTTCGTCCAGTATATTTGAAGTCATTTCTAACTTCTTTTCCTTGCCGGCGCCGCCTTTCTTTCTTCTCTAAAATCCAGTCCCTACTTTTCTTCAATGATTTACCCTTGACTTTCTTTATGTATTCCCTATGTACAAAAAAATTATCACAATTTTTGGAAGGTAAAATAGAAAAATATTTAAAATAATTGCAAATTACAAAATAATAGATATAACGGACAACGAGAGGATCAAACCTTCTTGAATTAGTGACGGTTTGTCTATCTTCGTTCTCTACGCCTAGTACCTTTGGAAGCGGAGCAACTCCTCCGGTCATTAAAACCAAGACCATTTTCTTTGCTTTTGCGCTATTCGGAAAATCAACACACCGCCATAAAAGCCAGCTTTTGTGGCTTGTGCCGTGATTAATTCAACAACCTGTTCACCGTTCTCTGGATATAATTGTAACACTGCTCTTGCGCTTCTTGACAGACATGCATACAACGTTGAGAAATGTTTTTTTATGGAGTTTTTTGCTGCACGACAACGCCCGCCCTCATGTCGCCAATATGACCAAGTAAGCCATTCAAACGCATGGTTGAAGAACTCCATGCTGCCGATTAGGTTTTTTCTCTTGAATAGCCGTGTTGAGTCGTTCCATTTGTTGATCATAGAGTTCCGCGTTGACCGTTTGGTTCTGTTCAAGCAATTCGTAATG
>NW_020215707.1:0-4374 GCF_003070985.1 Temnothorax curvispinosus | reverse complement strand
ACACGAGCATCGCGAACTTGACTCTCGCAGACGATACGTGGTCGTACTTTCGGATCCTTTCGGCGAAAACGGACGAGCGCGCGCCGGCACGAGAAATCAGTCGCGAGATTTCTCGTTCTCCTTCGGACGCGATGCAAGCAATGAATATATTCAATCCTGTTTTTATTTTTTGATGTGCGCAGCCATACGGCACATATATTAACATTAACATATTAAATACTTGGTATAAAACGGTATTCTGTGCGTCGAGCTAATGTCTAATACAGTTATTTTTTTCGAATATTACAATGTTAATGCTATTAGTATAATAAAATTGTAAAACTAAACATTTATACAATAATACAGGGAAATAATTTATTTTATAAATTTTTTACATTAATTGATAAATGTATAAACAAAGATATATAATATATAATGACAAATGTAATTTAATAATAAAATAATTTTTTATATTGTGAAAAAATATTCTAACAAAATGGGAAAAAAGATTAGCGTTCGGGTGACACTCAATCAAACACAAGCGAAATAAAATTACGCTAGTAGACGGACCGTAAATCCAATAACAAAGTCTTATTGAAACTCACTCGTACATTAAATTAAGGGCTTCATTTATTTATTCTGGAACGGAATACCTCTTAAAAAGAGTCTACGTCGTAAATTGACATAATCCTCTCTCGGCGTGCGTACAATTACGCGCGGATACGCTCGCGGCCGACATGCCGCAACAAAAGACTGAAGTCAAATCGGACAAACACGGTATTCTATTCTTTGAAGAGCCTCCGTTTACCGAGGAGATAAGCCATCTTCCTGATATATTGGCCAAGCAACGACGACGAAAACGAGGAAAACGTGGTAGGTGTCGGTCAGAGCTACGATGGTGTACGTGGGACGAGGCCCAGGACCTCGTCAGTCTTACCAAGAAGGAGTTGTTACTCTGTCCTCGAGATCCAAGGTGTACTACCGCAAGGACACGAAACTGATGCTTTTTGTCGGCGCGAGAGCGGCCACGCTTTTAAGGAGGACAGAGTTAGCGGGAGAGGCGAGCGTCTCGAACGCGCACGGCGTATTACTGCATTGATAAAGACGCCCACGTCTCTTGCCAGTCTCTCCGCGAAGCTGCAGGCGCCGTTCTGATGCTATAACGAAGCCGAATCGAAGGTCCGCGGCTGGCAGACGAAGATACACAGGATCGACGCATTGTAACGTCACGCGCATCTCATCCCGAGCCTCGAGTCGTTGATAAAGCTAACTGATCGTATAAATCATTTCTAATCTCAACTCTTAATCGCTCTGCAATTATTTTGAGACGATTCTCCATGTTTAATAATTATGTATTTTCATACCAGAAGCATACTCGCTCAAATAAAATGCTGTACATAAATCTTGAACATTTACGATTGAAAAAATAATAATTTTACTTGATTGATTTTACCAGAAAGAAAACTTTGTTTAAAATAATTTGTTTGTCAATTAAGGCAATTAGAATAATACTTGAGAAGGAACGGATATTCGTTTAATTGAAATTTATAAAGATAATTTATGATAAGTTTGTATATCTCAAAAATATTTGTTTTTGTCATCGAGAATATTTTTATCTCGTAAAACAAATTATACAATTAGCAGATTGCGTCGTCTGCGCGCTACAGTCGATGACCGCCACTTTACATGTACAAAGGGCAAAACGCTTAACTCTCGTCCGTTTTACTCCACGAAGCTTATCAGGATCGGAGTAGCGTGTACATATATGCGCGTGATCTGCGTGGCGAAAAAAACGCGAGAAGTGGAAATGATGCAGAGCGAGGTGATGCATGGACGTGTGTCTCCAGCACATTCTCAAAGAGTTGCTATTTATACTCCTGACTGCATGAGCTGAAAGAACGGCCGAGGAGCGGGTTCCTCAATATGGCAGCAGGTAGGCCGCGCGCGGTGATTCAGAGCCGATTTTTCCAGCTGGACCAGACAGTGGCTCTATTCTCCGTCTGCCGTTCTGCCCGCTGAGTGCCCGCCAGGAGCGACCGCGGTCGCTCCACCTTCCTTCGCGCTTTCGTTCTCGCTCCCTTCCTCCCACCTCTCGCCTTCGTTGACGGTTCACTTGCGCGAGAAATCCCAGATCGCGTATCCCATCGTCACTTTGTCGGTCGTTTTTCGCGAGTGTCTCTTTGAAAATGCGATTCATCGACTCTCTTAAGACATTTGACTAATTATTTCGCGGTCGTATTTTTTTATCGCATTTTGAAATTATTCAGGCTTTGATATAGCAATAATTTAACCGATTTTTGAAATTTCAGAAAATTTATTAAAATTTACTTTTCTTTATTGTCTAACGAATTCTTGTCTCAAATTCTTAGGAAACTAAATTAATATAATAAAGATTAGACCATCATTATAATGAATTTTTTAGTTAATATAATTTCATAATCAATTAAAGAATATATACATAATAATTAATGTCATATAATATGCTAGCAGTTTTTAAAGAAATTTTTAATTATCTTATTATTTATTTTTTTTATATATAAAGTAATATGCCTGCTCTATTGATGATACAATTTAACTCGAGTACCGTTAGCTCATTAAATAAATTACCGTGAAAATGTGAACGTTTATCGGCATGACGAGTTAATGATAATCAATACTGGCGATCGGCAAGCCAACCGCGTACACTTCGTAGGCGTAAGGCACCTCAATTAACATTGGAATGGCATCAGCGTAGATCTTACGTAGGCGCTTGATACGCCAGACACGTATCCGTTAACACGTTTCGCAGTCGTCGTAACAAGTGGTGTCCCTTCGATCCACGACCTGCGATCGAAGTTCATTCTTGATTCGAATTTTTGTGCGTCCGCCATTCGATACGGAGACGCTCCCGACATATTTTATTTCACCATTTGCATCTCATTGAACAAATCAAGCATAACAACGCGCAAATATTTTATGACTATCACGTATTTTTGTCAAAGAAAATTTATAACGAGTTAGTAATCACGACTGAAAATTAAACGACTTTCTGACCCACGAAAATAAGCTGGCTATAAATACATTTATATATATATAGGCTATAAGTTATGTGCCTTATTGTTACATTTCTATATGCAAGATGTCCTACGCAAAAATTACTTTATTGATTTCATCGATCGAAAACTAGATAATTAGCATTAATTACAATTCTACACATTTTTTGTTCGTCCCTCTCGCACGATTCGCTCGCTGTAGAAATTACGCGCGAGATCCTCCGGCGACAAGATTTTCCCAAGAAAACATCTCGCTCCCTTCTCACTCGAACGTGTTCCCGGCGCTTCACCGGATCTTGGACTCCCGTCGACGCCCCGCCGTACCCATCTAGACCCCCGGCCGACGCGCGGCGAGCGAGCTTTCCGCCGGAGCGGATCTGCGGAAAAATCGCTTGCGCGGCTCGGGAGAGGAGGATATCCGATCGCTTCGCGGGATCGTTTGCGGACCGCTTACACCGACAGATGGGATTATCTGATCTTGAATCTAGCCGGGATGGCTCTGGCGCGTATAATTGCCATCGTCGGGCGAACGAGCGTAGCCTGGTGAGCGCGCTAGAGAGAGGGCCCTCTTCTCCTCTCCTCCTCCTTCTCCTCTTCCTCTCCTTCCTTCTCCTCCTGTATCTACGGCTCTTGTCGACTGCCTCGCTAGTTGGCTTGGCTGGGCCCCGCGCTGGACCCCGCGCTAGCTAGTTCGTCTGCGCCGGCCGACGTTCCTTCTCGTTCGTTCAACAGCCGTTCGTTGCTGCCGCTCTTCTGCCGTCGTGCCGGTCGCTGCCTCTCTAGTCGGCTCGTTCGCCACCGGAGTCAAGGCTGTGAACCGGGAATGTGCGTGCAACTATGCTACCTGGACCTTTTATTCCTCCTGATATCCACCGCCGCCGCCACCGCCGTCGCCTTCTCTTAAACGTGGCTTATACGCCTTTAGTCGGCAACGGCTATGTCTAGCAATACGTTCGTATGAATCTACGTCGCGCGCGCGTCTTCTCTTTCCCTCTTTCTCTTTTCTCTCTCCTCTCTCTCTGGACCACAGAGATTCCGGTCGAACTCTCTCCCAGTCAGCTCCCTCAGTCCAGCTCCCTCTTTCTCTTTCTTCTCCTCGTCTTCCTCCTCTTTGATAACGATCTTCCGGTGAGAGAGAGAAAGAGAGCACGACGTGCGTACTTTTACAAACCCCCTGGCACCTGTCCACCCAAGTAGATAATAACGCCGCTACGAACCCTGCGCCGTGCAGCCTGATTGCCTGACTGTTACCTACCTACCTACCTACCAACCTACCTACCTACCCACCTATCTCTCTATCTCTCTCTCTCATTTACGTTGTTAGATTTTCCACATCTTTCTTTATCTCACTCTCCACCTATAT
>NW_020215706.1:0-1600 GCF_003070985.1 Temnothorax curvispinosus | reverse complement strand
GCACAAACTGACAAACTCTTTTCAGAAAATAGTATTATAGTATTAAATCCCTCAATTGAAGGGAAAATAAATTTAAACCTTAAGTTCTAACGCAACACACAAGATAAAGCATATAATAAATAGGTAACCCATTCAATATTGAAATTTCCTTATATAGATAAAGCACATAATAAATAGGTAACCCATTTAATGATGAAATTTCCTTAGACACATATATTCTGGAATGATACCCGAAAGACGGTGAGAATATAAACATACAGTACAAAATAAAGGAGAGCTGCCCGTAGGGGAAAGCAAAAACTGATATATATGTAAACAAGACGAGCGCACTCTCAAAGTAACGCACTTGTTAATTTTAAAAATTATTCAGCCTTCGGGTATAATGTTCTCCGTAATTAGTGTTACAAAAGAAATAAATTAATTATAAATATCTCCATACAATAATAACACGTACAAACTATATTACAAGATCATGAAATTTCATTAAATAATAGTAATTAGGTCTGATAGACTTTGTATGTTAACGCATACAATAATGAAATTTCACTAAGACCAGAAAATACTTAAACAGTGAACGAAAATATAATATTACAAAATATCAAGTAACCTAGAATAATTATACGCGGGTATAATTGAAAGTTTGATATCGGCGAACGTATATGTAAGTAAGAAGAATATTCTATCAAGCTAAGGTTCAGCTGAACCGTACCATACCAACAAAAACGAATGAAAGAAATATAAATATAAAGAAAGATAAGGCGTAAAAATGAAAAGAGTAAAATCGACAGGATGTGGTTATCTCACTCAATTAGCACACGAATATTCTCACAGAGTTCAGCTGTATGATCCTTGTAGTTTTCAGTTTAGTCTTCTCGAAGGTATTTGTACGTATGGCTTCTTTTTATATATTTATAGGCTCTCCTGCGACTCAGTTTTTCCTGTTGCGTAGAAAGCCCTCCATCGATCACGTGACGACTTCCAAATCTGTTATGAGTCACAATAGACGTCGACTGGCTGTCGCATCGCAGATATTTGGCAATAAGTATTTGATAAATGTTGAAAACGTTACTTTCCCGACATTCGGATAGATTCCGCCTGAAGAGAGTACATAGGACTCACGTCTGTCTCAGACGGTGTCCCAAGACGGAATCGTCTTATGACATATATATATATATATACAGTGCAGTGCAGACAGTGCGTTTAGCGCGCTGTCACGGACAGTCTGTTAACCTAACCTAACACGGTAGTGTCTCGCTGGTCTCGCGTCAAGTACGCGCAGAGCGATACCGACCGTGATTACTCTTTACGCGAAGCGACGATTAATATTTTTTCTGTCAAGGTCAAATTGTTTTATTTATTTACATGTAATTATCCTATTATTATACGACGCGAAGCGAGACCGCACCGTGACTCTTTTACGCGACTAACAAGGGAACGGTCGGAAGTGTCCCTACCCAATTCGAATGCGCTTTGGATATGTTGTTGAGCATTAAAAAATATTACTCGTATTTTTTTTGTGCTTATCTTGACGTTTAGGGGATGAAAAAACCCTTAAAAAATAACGACCGATTTGGATGCGCTTTGGATATGTTGTCGAGCA
>NW_020215705.1:0-2861 GCF_003070985.1 Temnothorax curvispinosus | reverse complement strand
ATGACTCGTCTACAATAGCCGTAAAAGTATGCAGTAAGACGTGAGTAGTAAGCTATTGACCAACCACAGTCGATTATTCTTGAATTGTAAAAATCCCATTAGTCAACAGCTTACTGCATACTGTTGCGGCTATTGTAGACGAGCCATTAATGTGTAATATGTGTATTAAAATAAAATTAGTATTACACCTTATATCCATAGTTTATAATCTTGATTGTGAGAAAAAATTAAAATATTATGTCTGAATGAGACTTCAATATTAGATGTTTCTTTAGTTTTATACCCAGATAGCAAGCACTCGTCATTTTAACGTCAATTGACGTCAAAATGACGAGTGCTTGTTACCTGGGTATTATCTTTGTATAATTTGACATTATTGTCATTGTTTTGATTCGATGAGAAGATAGAAGATGGACTATCATTGTTACAATTTTACTACAGATGCAGCACATACTTATATTTGAGATTATTTTATAATATTAAGATATATAATGGGAACATTATTAATGAAGATTTATAAAGGTTTATATGTTAACATTGTAACTTTTTTTGTTTTTAGGTACAACGCAAAGAGGCGTCACTGGAGAAGAACTAAGCTAAAGTTGTAAATCACATGATTCCATGCTTGCAGATAATGAATAAAGATATCACTTCTGTATAAGAAATAAAATCTCTCAATTTTCTTCTATTCAATATCTGTATGACTATCTACAACATTAATACCTATACGATATACAATTTTTCGTTAATGTCACTTCAATAATGTCTACGATTTAAAATAAAATATTGCAACCTTCAGGAAATTGCATGCCTGTAATAAACTACTGCCAAAAAAAAGAGTGCTAAAAGATAGGACATATATTTTGATATATATGATACTAATTATTAGTTTTCATATAATATATATTTACAGTATTACATATTCATAACATTACAAAGAATTCGGTACTTTGCGTTGGTGCGCTTCTTTCAACCAATCGTTCAACAAATCCTCGCCAGTCTTAGGATACGGTAGGTAGTAATGCTTAGGCGGTGGTCCTTCCTCTAAGCGTACAAAATAATGGCAATACCTATAGTGTATGGTTCCCTTCCGTCCAAAAGCATGACGCCGTAATCCCTTTATTACGATACCTTTAGTAGCGAACGATTCCGCTGAAAAAAGAAACATTTTCACGATATTCGAATTGTTAGAAGACTTAGGAAACAGAACGGTTCGTAGATACATGTAACCGAGGTTTCGGACATTAATTGATATACTCACCAACCCACAAATTACTTTTAAATTCAACGTTATGCTCTTCCACGGCCAACCGTTGGGCTTCTAATATAACTTCCTTCGCAATTATAGCGCCTTTCTTGTGTAAAAAACTCAACTGTTTCACAGCTTCGTCCACGGACATTCCTCGCACAAAACCCGCGATGTACCACATCTTCTTCGGACTGTATTTTATATTAGCTTTCATGTGGCATACATACTGAGAAACAAATGTACATAGTGATCAATAACTTGATAACTTAATATTTAATATTAAAATTGGCAAAATGCAACTTACAGCAGGTCTTCTTTCTTCACCTGGCTTTTGAGGTGGAAATATAGTCTTATTATAATCTAGAAATCCTGTTGGGGCTTCGTAGTTACTCAATTTACCTTTGCATATCGCAGAAATATGGAAACTACATGCTGGCGCAAGATTTGTTGCATTTGACAATATATTCGTCCTATTTATAGCGGATCTGCCGTATAACGCTAAATGCTTGACACACTGACGAATACTCTGCATTTTCTGTAAATGTGAAAATTTGTCATGTATCAATATTTTCTATAAAGCATTAATTATAATTGAGTGACAACAAAATTATTACGATAACTTCTGTTTCATACGGCGAAGAGATGACAAATTTAAGATTTTCTGATAAATAAGATTCACATATAATAAATAACTCGACGGAGTTTTACGAGGCGATGTTCGTTTTACAGAGCAAAGCATATAACATAACCTATAATAATCGTTTAAATTGAACTCTACAATAGAAATTGAATTATACTAGACACGTACTTGCCGTGGATAAAAAAATACTTTTGCGAGAAAGATTTTCAGTTTATGAATATATCAAATGCGTATTAGTTTCGTATTAATTACACTTCATTTCGTAAAAAAATTGATTTTTAGCACACACATATGAGGGCCAACACCTCGCATCGCTTAACACTAACCTCGATATGCTCGATATGATAAATGGACGCAAATAAACGCCTGTTGTTTTTTTTTTTAATGAAAGAAGCGTCATTATAGGAGAACCAAAGTTTAATTTAATAATTATATATAATTTGAATTTGAATTTTACATATGTAAAATTAAACGGTGTGGAAAAAAAAGAAAATAAAAAGTATAAAAATTTATCTACAAAAATAAATCTTAGAATAACTTAGAAACAATCAAACCAATCAAAACTTTAATTAATTTAATTGGCGATTAACTTATCAAATAATATCTGTATTAATTTGTTAACATGAATAAAACTAAGTTTTTATTGTTCGACATATGCGAAATATTAGACTAGGAATAACAAAATTACATAGCTAGAAATTTTACTTAAGTGATTTTGCCGGTTGAATTAATCCCCAATTAAATTGATCAGAGTTTGGTCGGAGTCATCCTTAAATCAATTAGTTACGTTGTTGACATTAAATAAATTGTAACATTTAAAATATAATAGAAGAATAACAAATTGATTTTTGTTAAAACTGCTATAAAAATTTTAATCTAGTACTCCTGTATCATAGTACAATATAGTAACAAAAATAACGATTTGAAATACAAATCTTTATACGAGTCATTTGTAATTTACAACTTCTCCGT
>NW_020215704.1:0-10082 GCF_003070985.1 Temnothorax curvispinosus | reverse complement strand
ATATATATATATATATATATATATATATATATATATATATATATATATGTATGTATGTATGTATGTATATTATGTATGTATATATCGTAAGATGTATTTGTAATCACAAATATCTTTATTCAAGGTGGATATGGAGGATAGTCAAGAGACGCAGGAGCAATCTACCGCACAAACTGAAGATAGTCAAGATAGCCAGGAAGATGCTCAAGATACAATTGTAATTAAATGAGCTTAAGATCTGCTTGCTTTTTTTTACATGTCATTCTGTGATTTTCCTTTATGGTTTTTTTTAAATATGTGTTCTTGTTTTTTAGGGTGTTAGTAAGTGGGAGAGAATGGAAGCTGAAGATAAACTAGGTTAATCAATTTACATTAATTTATACTGACAGATTAGTATACGTTTATATTCTACGCATATTTTCTATATTTAGCGTAAATTATCTGTAAGAATAATTATATATATTTTTTTTTAACAAATCAAATCAAGGCCAATATGAGTTTGTAAACGTAAATTTTGGTGCACAACAAAAAGTAAGCTTATGTTTGGTCATTAGACCCTTTGTTTTAGCTGAATTTTTTGCATGATTTATCTGTTCTTTTTTTCTTTTCATATTGGAAAGAAAAGGAGAAAAGTTGAACTGTGTAAAAAGTTCAGCTAAAACGAACAGGCCTATTGACTGAAGAGTATCTGAATAGAGATGGAAATTACTTCCAGTTGAAAAATATTAGAAATGTATAAGAAATTCAACTAGAAGGAATTAGAATATAATTATATTACTGCAGGAACATTTGTGCTTGTAAACTCATATTGAGTGTTACAGTTTTCTATGACTAATTATACATTATTTATTTTATCCATTTATTTTAATTTTCTTCGTAATGTAATAATATAGATCGATTGGACGGTTTGGCAAGAAGAAAGAACGAAGCAAAACCGCAAACTATGGAAGATTTCTTACAAGTTCCTGATTACTACAATATGGAAGATACTTCTGGTAAAAAACGAGTACGTATCATACTATGTTAAGACAATGTTAAATTATAATATCTTTTGATCACAGCTTGTTTAGCTAATTTGAAGAAAATTTTATCTTGGCAAAATAGGAAAATTTGTTTACTGTAGTTTTTCACAATTTTTAATATTGTATATATTTGCAACAAAGTATAAATTAAAATTTTGTTAATATCTATTTAAAACTAATTTAATTTTTTATTTTTAATGTTTATGCAAATTTTTATTTTTGATATTAGTCCAATATAACTGCAGTGAGAGCTTTAAATATAGTCTTTTGATAAATACAGGACTCAAAAAGAAGATTATTTTCTTGCTTTTTTTTACAGGTACGTTGGGCCGATCTAGAAGAGCGTAAAGAGCAGGAAAAGATGCGCGCTGTCGGCTTTGTTGTTGGGCATACTAACTGGGATCGAATGATGGATCCTACGAAAGGTGGAAGCGCCTTAACACGCACAAAGTACATATGATTCAAATATACATACAAATTTACTTTTAAAACATGTATCATAATCAACGATAAGAATAAAATTAGACATAGATTTTATTATTTGCTTTTTTTTACGAGTTCCTTTTTTAGGCTTTTATTTTCTTTTTCAAATTTAGATTTCGATATACTTATACATGTATATACATGTCATACGTGTATATATACATATATTAGATCAAAATCTAAATTTATATTCATGTTGCTGTACTTTGTACTATTATTATTCAAAATATTGTTGATTATATTTGTACAAAGTATAATAGGATAATTATATGCAAAGCATGTAGCACTATGTTCTCGTAATTATGATATTTATGTATATGTACAATACATAATGTATAAATTATAACTTTCATGATTTATAACATTTTAACAATATTTTATTTATATTTATTCATAATATAATACATTTAATATAATATAATATAATACACTTAACAAAAAGTAATAGAAAAGAAAATTAAACAAACCAGCTAGTTACACTGATTTTCCTAGTAATAAATAAAATTATATACTTTATATTGCGTTGTATTCTCATTGTACAAAATACGTAATCATTATTTACATGATAATTATTATTACAGGTTTTTTACGCTGTCATAGAAAGATTGATAGTTTAACCTGAGCATTAAAAATGAAGTGCAACATTCAACTGATTGTTTGATGTTCAAAGTACTACAGTATGTAAAAAAAAAAATAGTTTTAAATGAGTATAAATTCATAACTGTTTAGGTAGAATTTAAGATTATAGAATCGTTATACGACAGTTATAAAAATAAATAAGAAAAATAACATGATAAATTTTAGATATAAGGGTAATAAGTTTTGTATATAAAATTATGTACTTGTATCGTAAAAATAAGATTGTACATATAAGAAAAAAGTGTATGTAATAGAAAATATTTATCTGGATATATATATACTGGATAAATATATATATATATATATATATATATATATATATACACACACACACACATATATATGCTCAGATAAATACATATAATTAATATAATAAAATATACGTTCACTTTAACTATAATAACATTTTCTATTTGATTTTCTCTTTCTGATTTTCTAATATTATCGATTTCTCGTCGATTTTTAGACTGTAGTTTTGCCGACAATGTAAACAAAGGAAAGGAAATAAATTCAAAATTTATAGGACTTGGAATTTTGATTTGTACCATCTTTTTTTCGCAATCATAATCAATAGTATAATCAAAAGAGGTTGCATCAAATAAAATTTTATGAATTACTAAATAATATTTCAGATTTTTTTTTAATTTACACATGTAAGATAAGAATATTTTTATTACAATTTTACAACTTGCAACTTCTACAAAATGTGTATGAAATAACTATACATATAACTTTGGAAAATTGATATCAACTAAAATACATAAGAAACTAAATCTTGTTCTTTGAGAAAGTGACGATAATTATATTTTGTTCATAAGAAAACATGCATATATTACACACACAAGATTAACATCGATTTGCACGGGATGTACTATATATACAGATATGGATAAGTTTTCTCGATTAAAATTATATTGAATACTTTATTTTACATATATTTTATGCCACATTATTTGAGCAAGGTCTTTCGATTGTATAGAGAACTAATAAATGCAGTTTTTGAAAACGATTAGTTAATTTTAACACATCTGTTATTCTATTATCTTGTAGCAATTCGTCGAAATTGTTTGGTTATTAATTTAAAAATTGTTGACTGATCAATTATGATGGAAATCTAAAAGGACTTTCAATACATGTACAATGGCTTATTTAATAAAAAAAATTATTCTGCCTTCTCTATTTATGAGAAAATATACAGGAAATTCCAGTGTTTATAAATAAAATATATTAACATTCTTAATTTATCCATGATATCAATATTTAACAATGTTAAATCTGTTTTTTTGTTTTTCTATTATAATTGATCATCTTTTCTTAATATGTTCGCTACGTTTTGCTTCCAGAAAGTAAAAGAAATCATGTTGCACTTTAAATAATTCGATTGTAATATAATACATGTATTTTATTATATACAAAGGAATTTGTTACATAAAATTCTCATCGTCATACATGTAAGGTGTGTGATAGCGAACTTGTCAAGATATTTTTCGATTAACCTTTAACCCGATTGCCCTAGGATTTTTTCACCTAAACTTTTATGGCAAACTGATTGCTCCTTTAATGTTGCACATGTATGTTTATCTGTTGTAATAAATTAACAATTGACAGTAACAAAGTAATGCACTTGGCACAACGGCCTTTCAAAAATATAGGTATTAGATATGTAGAACAATAATAGATGTTGTATAAGAAAATATATTTCTTATATATATATATAAAATCAAATTGAATATTATATAATGAAAAATATCTGCTGAATTTTACTACATAAATAATATTTTTTATGCAACACGTGCATGGAAAGTGCCCCATTACGCACGCTACGCGTGCGTGATAGACTACTTTCCAGGCACTTGCAACATAAAATAGGGTGTGTAAGCCGTGCGTAAAGATGAAAATTCCCGAGTGCGGTTACCGCACTCGCCTACGGCACTTGTTACACAAATAACTATTATATGGGACATATATTATTTCCTCTTTCTACATAAAAAGCGAGTATATTTTTTATATGTCAATATAAAAAATATTTTTACACAAAATCAAAAATATATTTAATACAACATAAATTATTTTCTAAGGTATATTTTCGAATGGATACACTATAAGCGCCAAGTACACGCGCAGCGCAAGACCGTCGTGACTCTTTTACGCGAACGCACGAGTTGCAAGTACCCGAGATTTTGAGATCTCAATAACGAGTGAACGGATCAAGATCTAAGTAGGTCGTAGCTTGATAGACAGCTTGATTTATAAATCGAATTCATATTTAATATTTTTGTATTCTCATATGGCATTACCACTTCTAATAATTCCATAATTAGAATGTTTTTAGAAAGATGGTTTTGGCAAGATTATATACTAATTATACAATTATTATAAATATACATAATTTTGTGCAAACATTGAGCAGTTACAAAATTACGCACGTTATTCAAACGTTAATTGCATGTACTCTTATATTCTCTTGATGAAAAATATAAGTCAAGAATGCAATAGTAATTTTTCGAGTTAAGGGTTAATACTTTTAATGCGAATTTTTTTTAGAAAATTTAATGGAAACTAATATATATATTAAGAATTAATAATTGTAACATAAATGTACAATTTTGCGAATATAAATAATTCGTAAAGCATCATCTCCTGATTAATTTGAATTGAAAATTAATATTACGAATTTATAATTCTGTAATTGGAGATCATCGGATTGTTGATTACTTAAATAATTATACATTCTTAGACCTTCATTATACTCAATCCTACATACAAATTTTTGTTTTATTTACACTAAACGTAAAGTCAATCTAGCGTTGAGCTGAAAAATTTGTTTCACAGAATATCGCACTTTTCCTGCAATACACTATATTATATTGAATGTTAAAGAACTAATAAACATTCCCGGTTAACATACAAACATTTTTCGGTTCTCACATAAATAAAGAGTTATCTATCGTGTTTTCAGCTTCTTCACTTCATTCCGTATAATTCTTAACGCAAATTTAACATACTTATGGTCCATCCTGTATACAATCTACATATGCATGTACGCGCAGCTCAGCGTGTGTGTGTGTGTGTGTGTATATGTTTTGTTCGTATAACTTTATGAACAAAACTTGGATTCTTTCGCTTCTAACAACTTCGTAAAGCTACAGATAACAACAGTAAGAGATAAATAATCGTTATAATAGATGTGTGTACACACGACATCAATAACGAAATTAACGACAAGCGCAGTGAAACGATCTGCGAGACGGTACACACATGCACATTTATATATGTATACTTATATACGTATATACACAGGCGCATATACACACAGTATGTATTTTATATATATATACACACACATGTACATATACACATATATAAATAAAATACATACACTGTTATATATACATATAACAATAATTCCTAATTCAATGAATATTAAGTATTCGTTTAAACGAATCAGCGTGCTCTTTATATATGTACATACGAAAATCGCGAAATTTCGCATCGCGACTATATGGCCTTCAACGTAGCTTATTGTCGAAGCTCAGTTTGCAATAACGACGTGGCTAAATTTTAAAGATTAATATGTATTTTGTTTTTCGTTCCGTTTCGTATCTCGATGACGGGTAAACTCTAGAATAAAATTGCAGATCGACAAAAATGAAAGAAAAATCTTTTAACAAGTATTGTGTGCAACGTGTGAGCACTATGAATAATTTTTAGAGCAGAGTATCAGTGACTCGCAATAAGAATAAGTAATGTCACTCTATTTTGAAATGGAAGAAATTAAACAGCCTGTTATTGATGACAAAAATGAAAATAAAAATTGACTCCACCTCTCTCTAATCTTTCTCTAATATTTTAAGCAATAGAATTAGCATTTTAATTCTAAAATATCGGCATGATTAGAAAAGTGAAAAAGCATAAAATAGAACAAATTTCGATATTGCACAATCGAAATTTATTTAAGCCGCTTAATGTCGAACTTGATTCAGGAGTTACTCGCCGTCAAGTCGTCTAAACATATACAATATACATGCAAAATGAAGAGAATGATCATTGCATGCTAACAATAAGTGAAAGAGACGACAAAAAAGAATAATCTCAAGCGGCAGAGAAAACGCCAAAAGGTCTAGTCTTTCTTTTTTCGTCTCAATAAATTCATAAGCAATACTACTACTACTATCTAGGCAATCACGGATACATCTCTCTCTCTCTCTCTCGATATGCCAAGGTATGTTCAGAAGGGAGATATTTTATTAATATAAATATATCTTTGTATTTGCATATGGACTAACAAGTATCCAAAACTACTGAAATAACTACCTGCAACACTTTGCAATAAATTGCAGACAATAATCGTTATAACAAGCTACCCGTTTTGAAACATAGCTTTAATTGTCTTATGATGTAAGTATACCTATAGACTCACAAAACACAGCAGTCTTATGAATCTATAAGTCATTACTGTTGACCATTTATTACTAACAATACTTGACGTTATATCATTTACGCATAATTGCTCCGAAAAGTCATCATTATAATGTATTTTTAAGTCATATGTGAATCGATTTCTTGCTCATCAATTATTGCCACCAATAATCGATAGATGCACAGCTGGCAATAATTGTAAACAGTTGTTATTTTGTAGAGTGTACCTTGACGCATTGTACTTTGTGAAATTTGTTCAATTTAAAAGGACAAAAATATTTGATTTGATTGCACAATGTAAGATGAGATAATTGTCTGTAAAATAAGCATATTTTATTGTTAATATGTAGAATTTTTAAACCGATTCATTTATAGATTACTTAATTAACAATAAAAATTACGTTGTTTTACTTATTATCTGTTCTGCCCAACTTACATAATCTTAATATTTTCTTTTTTATAAATAGCATCATTTTTCTTTTCAATTGTACAACAGGCTAAATATTACTAGTCCAGATCTCATAAGATCTAAATTCGATGTGGAAAAAATGTCAAATATTTTTCAGAAATTAAATACATAAGGAAATGCAAAATATTTCTATATACAACCAAATAGAATATTTTCGTTCTCTTATAATGTTTGGCCAAATCTCACATTGTTCTTCGCATAGTTTTGCTAAAGAGAATGATATGCGGAGACACATTTATTACATATAACACAGTGTTTAGTACGTATATGTAGAAAGAGAGTCGCTAAATGGCAGTAGGGAATAAAACAAACTAATACACCGCTGTTTTTTCCCTCTTCAGGCACCAGAGAAGCCATACACCTCCAACACTCTGATCTCGAAGTCACCACTAGCACAGAGGGGTGGATTGTTAAAGGTCGAACACCGATCCGTCTTGCCGAATCTTATATTCTCGTCCATCCAGATCGCCTGACCGTCCCTAAAGTTAAATGGTAAATCAATAAATTACTGTATTACTGCGTTTCCCGAGTCACTACATAGTGTTACACTGTAGTTTATAATTAATGTAAATCATTCCGCATAAAATATGTTACTATTTGATCCGAAACAAAAAGATATCAAAGCTTTCTCTTTCCATATTCTTCACTTTTTGCCAGTTTTTGCGCAATTTTTAAGAAATTTATGAGCACTAATTTACATCAAAACTTACCCGCCACCGATAGTTATCATCTTCGAATCAGCAGCCATAAACAGCTCGGCTGAATGATGTACTCGTGAGTCATTGTGCGATGAATCCATGCCTATCCAAGGATACTTGGCTCGTTCAGGATACAAACTGAACAGGAATGTCTCACCGGTACCAAAGTATGCTTGTCTTTGACCCTTATCGTCCTTTAAATTACGCTCGCACCATCTAGTAGAACAGTAAGCTCCAAATACCTGAAAAGCGCCGTAAAAATTATCAAATAAAGTAAAAAAATTAAACATGTAAATTCTCGACACCTTAAATATATAAATTGTATTAAAAAAACCGAATCACAATAGCTTTCGGATCAGCTTATCGATATTATATGAATCTATTTTCTATTGCTGAACTGGCTGCACTAGTTCAGAGTTTATCTCTTTCCTTTCAATGTGGAGTAAAAAAGATAAACTCTGAATACTAGACTCAGAATACTTCTGATAAACTAGTGCAGCTAGTTCAACAATAGAAAACGGACTCAATATGTTATAGAAATTATTTTGTATAATTTTTTTAATGCGTGCTAATGAAAAATGTGAATAACGGAACTTTCGAAAACATCTAAAAAAACGTAGCACATTTACGTGTAAAATAATATCATTAAATATTATTTGTTAATGCATCAAAAAGATAAATATTTATTAATGATATTCACCTCATTATTACAGGTTTTTATCATCAGAAGGGTCGGTTCATGTTGCTCAACTCGGACATAGAACGTTGTCAAAGAGCATCCATGTTCTTCGGTCGTGTACAACAAGATAGGCTGGTACATCGTGATCCTCATCGGTAGCCATGACCATAGGGTAAATAACTGGTAAATAAACAAATTAAACTAATTAATTAGACGTAAAAGATGATTTTTATAGTTGTACAATTGTACAAACATTAGCTTCTAATGGCTCACTAATAATTTAAAAGGAGCAACTAAATCACGATAAAACATGCGCTTTACTGATAAATTAAATTGATTATATCAAATATTTATGGAAAAATACAATAACTGATATGTTAATAAAGATTGAGATTTTTATACATTCTTGGTGACAAAAATTCACCGTTTGTTTGATGTATTTCTCCAATGAGTAATCAGTGAAGAACATAAAAAATTATCTTTATTAAATTAAAAACATTTTTTTGCGAAAATCTTATTTTTCCTTGGTCTTTCAACATTTTACTATTCTCTTTTACATTTACTGTGTTTTTCCATAATAAAGCAAAAAAATGTCGAAATTTTCTTATTGGCAATCCTTTGTTTTCTAGATAATAGTATTAACGAAAGATATAAATATATGTGTAATCTAATTGAATATAACAGATATTTCTGAAACATCAACTACATTGCAAAAAAAATTTAACTCTTGCTTTTACTAGAACAATTTAATATCAGCTCGTTATTTTCTTATGTGTACATTAATTAACGTAATAGCAATGTGCTAACTCGTAATTGTTCTAACATCAAGAAGTACTCTCTCATAATCATCTACATTCACATATACACATATACGTATATCTATATAAAAAAATATAGGACAAAAAATAATTTAAAACATTTTCTATTTATAATATCGCAAACATTTTTCTTATAAAGAAACATCAATTCTAACAACAAAATGTGTTTTTATCTCGTTTATATGAGATATTAACAAAACACGGAGGAACAACGCTGGCGAAAATAAACATCCGTATCTTTTGCAAAAATCAGTGCAATATATCATTCGTCATGCAACAGTCAGGATAGCATCAATCGGTTAGATATAAAAATACAAATGAATGTTATCGAGACGTCAACATGGATTTTTGCGCTAGCGATGATAAATGTATTCTTTTTCGGCTGCATGTTTTGTATTTTTTTTCCCTAATTTTCCTCTCTTTCACTCTTTCTTCCTCCAATACAAGGAAACTTTTAACGAAGACATTTAATTTCAAATATCATCTGTTTTATTTATTCACAACTGAATCCATTCCCATTTCGAACGGTACCTCAACACGTAGATTTCGAGATTTCTTAGCGCAAACCTTCTCCGATCATATATTCACCCTATCTCAAAATAACTATAAGGATTACATAATCCCTCTATAATCATACAACAAAATACTTTGATCTTTGAAACATTCTGCATGTGTAGAGGATCCGGCAGTGGAATCTGACGATATTCTCGAGCTTGTTATAAAGGAATGACAAGATTTAAAGCAATAAATACAATAAAATAATAAAAATATTTTAACTTTATATTTAACAATTTCTAGCAGTCTTTCGTGATAATTTTTCTTTACTGTATTTAATACATTTTTATTTCATTCTTG
>NW_020215703.1:0-2713 GCF_003070985.1 Temnothorax curvispinosus | reverse complement strand
ATATATCCCGCTGTAGCGAAGATTACTTGTAATATTCATCATTTAAATAACATTCAATAATTGAGAAATATTGTTACTCCTTATTATATATTTTTGATTGTATGAGATCTATTGCTTCCTCATAGAAGAAGCTTTGTTTTCGTAAATTTCATATATAAACCTTTGATTGCGTATAAAGTTGGGTCTAATCAATCAAATTTAAAAGAATTATATATGAAATAGGGGTAGAAAAAAACCAAAGAAAATATTGTTTTATGAGTTTTTGATGCTAATATGTTCAGTGTTCTAAAACGTCGAAAAATTACGTTAAAAAAAATGTCCGTGTATGTGTGTGTATGTAACGCTTTTGTTGTCCGTATATGCTCTAACTTCTGCTTGAGATATTGGGCTCAATTTTTTTTTAAATGTAGAGTAAAGGAAGATTGGTATTGAATTTGGCGATGATTAGTAAAGAGGTTCATTTTTTTAATAAAATTTTAAATTTTTTGAGAAATGACCGTGGTTGCTCTAACTTCCGCAAATTTTGAAATATTGAGCACAATTTTTTTTTAACGTGGAGTATTATTAAAGGAAAGGTGGTATTAAATTTGGCGGTAATCGGTATATAAAAGCTTCTTTCTTTATAAAATTTTGAATTTTTTGAGAAATGTCCGTGGCTGCTCCAACTTCCGCAAATTTTGAGATATCAGGTTATTTCTAATTCTATTCTTCAGTCTTTTTGCCCCTATTTCATATATATAATACTTTAAGATTTGGTTGATTAGACCCGAGCTTTATACGCGATCGAAGGTCCATAATTATTTTAGAAATGTCTATGGTAGCATATGGTAGCTCTAACTTCCGTAAGTTTACATTTATTAAAGCACATGGTCTCGATTGTGGATAAAAACTCAGTTGAATCTCACTTGCCAGCATGCAAAAAGAACGTGCATTTAACTGATAATGAGTTGTGACGTCACAAGTGAGAATTATCTGAGTTTTGATGTAAATGGAAAGCAACTATTCTTTCTTTTTTGGCAATGAGTAACAGAGACAAAACGACACTTGTGTCGACATGTGTCGCTTATTGCTGGAAAGTTCCCAAAAGCTTGTATACTTAAGAAAAACTTTTTTTCGGAAATACAATTATTTTATGCCTGTGATAATCATTTTTTGAAATAGCAATTATTCCGTGCATTGTTCTAATTCAAATACATTTGTGTTTTGCAGTTTTCGACACAGTTTGCATTGCAAACTGCCGGCGCTGTTACGCCATCATATCGGTGAGTCATAAATTATTTTCTATTAAATTGAGGTAATAAATCTGTGAAGATAAATTGTATATAATATATATCTGATATGTTGTTGTTGTGTTGTGTTGTAAAAAATGTATGTATATAAATATATGCATCAAAGAAAGAATATAATACTATAATAAATAAATATATAACACTTCAAAGATCCATTGCCTTAAAATAAATAGATTATTTATTTCAAAATTAGGTTTAATATATAATTCTGGAAGTCTACCCAGATAGCACAGCTGATCTTTATAAATTCAAAAAGATCTGAATCTGATCTTTATGAATTCATAAAGATCAACTGTGCTATCTGGGTATAATATATAAGTATAAGTATTGGTCGATTTATTGTGTAAGAATGCACCGCGTGCAAAATTCACAGAATAGTTATATCGAGCACATTTTGCTATTCTGTTAGAAAATATTGTGAGATATCTCAGTTGTCTAAAATTTAGTTCAGATAATCTCGTAAGCATAAATAAAAAATATAATAAAGAATGTATTTCACTGGTAGATTTAAAAAGTGATAATGTGTAGATGATAAAAATAATATTTCTGTGAATAATAAATTACCTTCATATTTGGTAGAAATATTCCACTTTCTGCTGAGCATTCTCTATACACAGATAAAATACAAATTTTTTTGAGGAAACATGATAGAAAATACTATAAGGATATGTTATATTAATAATATCAATTAGACAGAGCTATGACATAAATATATATAAGACACAAATATCTTGCTCAGATTTTCAGTGCTCATGCGATATGATTAATTACCATGAGGAAAATAAAATTATTAAAAGCTTTATATTGTAAAACTGTCAATGTCTTATTTGTCACAATTAATTATATTTTTTCTCTTTTTCGTATTTTTTGCTACTTGAACAATAAATTAAAAAGTTTAACCATTATAAATGTATTTTATATAAAACTGTTTAATTGATATTATTAATATTCAATGGATAAGAGAATAACGAATAAATTTTTATTTATTAATCGTCAAAAATGGAATGTCATTCATGCCCATCCCTGATTTGGGCCAATCGCGTGTTTTCGTTATCGCGCGCGTATAGTAATTTCGGCAAGTACACCGCGCCCCGCGACAGCCGCGAGCCGCGCAAAGGAATGTAAGGGGCGGGCCGGGTGGGGGACGGGACAGTTCCCATGAGTTCCCATCAGGACATCGCGCGATACGGCCTGATACGGCCGCGACGTCATGACGCGGCGTGGATCCTTCGATCAGCTTCGATCGTAATCGCATTCGGCCGCGAGCGAGCGTGATTCTGCGTGATGTGTGCATGTAATAACGATATCGTATTCGTCTCTCGATTGAACGGATTACGGAGGGGACACGGCGGTGAGGGAGTCTCGACCGACGGCCGCGGGCCGGTGTCCGCGAGAATCGGTACGTTCGACAATCTCTCGTAGTT
>NW_020215702.1:0-1189 GCF_003070985.1 Temnothorax curvispinosus | reverse complement strand
GGGGAGTATTGGATTTTCAAAAATATTGAATTTCGTGGGGGGAGGGGAAGGGGGGGGAATAATTCACCGGGGATGAATCACCGAGGATGACTCACCCGCGCCGCGGATTTGCGGGAGGGGAAGTCCGCGATCGCGGTCGCGGTCGCGCCGCGGGGTCCGCGCGGGGGGGTCCGCGGGGGCTGCGTGGGGGTCCGCGGGGGCCGCGTGAGGTCGCGTGAGGGTCCGCGGGAGCCGCGGGGGGGGGGGCGCGTGGAGAATATTTCCTCACACAGCATTGACATTTACTTTATTTATTACCTGACAGTCGGAATTCTTTAAAGTCTTGCGACATCCTTCGAAATAACTTTCGGGAATCACGGCCATGAAATAATGCCCACCTTTTCCTGACTGACCACTGCCCGAAGGAATCGATCTATACGGGTCGAGTTTACCCACCTCTCCGCGTTCTCAAATATTTTCAGTTGGAAAAAGATTCCTGACATCATTCGGTTTCCTCTTCTGTTTAACATTCCTATCTCCCTGACATTGAGATACGTTACGACGTTTATACTTACATGGTTTTGACGTAGCGGTATCCTCTGTAGCTTATGAAAGGGGTACGGGTGATTCACCATCCACATTATCGAAAATCTTCTCATCTCTCACCAGAAACTTATACCCCTTAGTAGTAGACGTTTTTTTATCTCTCTACAAACTCGCTACGCGGTTCGCGTAAGCAATCAGCGCCTCGTCTACGAGGAGAAATCGGGCACCCGTCAGGCAGAACAAGTCTTCCCGCGCGCGGCCTGGCGCGGATATCGTGTCCCCAAACGGAAGCCGGGGCGCGGGAGGAGCGCCTTCAAACTGGGGAGCGTCGGGCCCCCTCAAAATTTTACTGTCTTCTATGTCTTTAGGTATATTGGGTTCGCGCGGAGGCATCACAAAAAAAACTTTGTTTAATCACAAAAAATACAATGTCACGTTCCTTTTTTTACTAGCTTTTTTTACTGGCTTGCAGACTCCGATCGTTCGGTCTGTACTCACGCTACACAGCCACGACGAGACTGAATTCAATGACGGTTGCAGAAGTCGCCAGAGAAAAATATAATGGCGGTGTATAAAACTGATAGTCGTAAGATAAAATATGTCTCGCACTACAAAAACGAGCGCCGACGTCCGCCGGAACATCGGCACCTCGCTTCTATGTTAT
>NW_020215701.1:0-3717 GCF_003070985.1 Temnothorax curvispinosus | reverse complement strand
ATCGGAATATGCAAAAAACCGAAAATCGATTTTTTCAAAATTTTAGCCCTTCCTAGTCCCCTTAAAGATTACACCAACGAACAAACGGTAAAACTGAAGGAGAGCTCCCTCCTCACCGATTTCGATGAAATTAGGCTTAATCGATTCGTTTTTGCACAAAACGAATGAATCTGGCAGAAAAAAGCCCCGCTCGGCCCCGCGACGCGAGATATTAACTGTTAAAGTTGACGACTATCAGGTTATGAGACCTGTCATACCGACGCGATGTAGCGACTGGTAGCAACCACGAACATGCCCTGCGGCCACATGCGCATGCTCCGTAGCCGCACGCGCATGCAAAAGAAGGTCACGTGACAACTGTCTGTTTGGTAAGTACATATTTATGTGTACTTTTCACATACCAACTATTCTCTGCTTTAACAAATTATTTATGTTTTGTTAACTTAAGGGGATTCTAAAGCCGTCTGTAATACCGGCTTTTTTTCTTAGCACTAATCTTTTAATTGACTTTATAGAAATGCAAAATTCTTGTCTAGAATTAAAGTACGCATCAAAATCTAGGTTATGGTGGTCAAATTTATATCGAAAACAAAAAAAAATTAATATTTTTGTTAATTTTTGGTATACGTGACGACAATATTTGCTTTATACAAAAATTCCACGATAAATATCCACAAAATTAGACCGACATGACCTAGGGACAACATTTAAGAACAATATCGTGCAATTAGATCTAAGATTGAAAACCTAGAAAAAAAGATTACTTTATATAACTTTTATATGTGCAAAAGCACATTCAGGTTGACAGGATAAGCAATATTGCGTGTGGCAAGAGATGGCGCAGTAATCGAACAAAGACAGATGCCTCTCGTTAGACAAGGACAGATATAGATATATGACAAGAAAACAGAATTAGAAATGTCGACATTACCGACGTCGAGGAAGTTCAGCCTTCACTTTAGGATCCCCTTAAACGCTTAATAACTGTAACAGAAATAATTTGTTAAAGCAGAGAATAGTTGGTATATGAAAAGTACATGTAACCCTGGTGGAAATAATTTTACAACGATTTACGTATTTCTATGACAAATTATAATCTTCTACAACAAATCACAAGTTTGTAAAAATTGTAGAAATTCACGGTAAATTGTAGTAAATTGTTATAAATTGTAGTAAGATGTAGTAAGTTGTAAAAAGTAATAGAAAATTGTAACACATTTTTTATGAACATTTTTAGAGACGTAGTAAATTGTAGAAGTTGTAGATTATTGTAAAAATCATAACTATTTACAACTATTTACAACATTCTGCAAATATTTTTTATGAGAAACGTAGTAAATTATACAAGTTGTAGATTATTGTAAAAATTACAACCATTTATAAATATGTACAACATTCTACGAATATTTTTATGAAAATTATATTGCAAATTTGTAGAAGTTGTACATTCTTGTAAAAATTACAACTATTTAAAACTTCCTACAACATTCTACAAATATTTTTTTCAGCATTCCATAAAAGATTCGATACATTTTTTATATTTTCATAAAAAGTTACAAGTTGTTTTAAATTATTAAAAAATCTTAAGAAATGCTTATAATTGCCTCTTTACTTTGTATATTTCTACACACAACAATTCAATGTTGTAAGTTGACGTATTTATCCTAATACTTACTTAATCTTTACTTGTGAAAGTGTTTTATTACAATAACAGAAAAGAGAAAAAAGAAATAATTGCAAGTTGTTTTATTTATATTATAAATACATATGACAATTATACAATCTAATTACTAATTACAAAATATAGTTTACCTATTAATCATGTAAACAACCGTAGGGAATTTTACTCACATATTTGAACTTATCTATTTCCATAAATATACATGGCCTGACTAATTTTGCTGGCTTATGTACTGTTAAAATACTATTAGTGACATCACATTCCTTTATATGCTCAATAGGGATCGAAGAAAATGTTAAATTTGAAGTTCTTAATCTAAAAGTGTTTATAAATAATATTACTTTTTCCACATTTCCGAATTTTATCAAACAAATTTTATGAATTTGACCAATTGAACCATTATCTAATTGCACAATTGAATAATTTATTTTCTTGCAGCGTTGTTGTTAATAAGAAATTGTTGTATATCTTACATCATTATAAATAAGTTTATCAAAAGACAAGCACTTTTCTACTGGCTCGTTAAGTAGTTCTATTTCTTCTTCTGTTAAATGGCAATTTTTTCCAAAACCTATTAACACAGAATTGTCATACAATTTTATGGCTGTTTTTAGTCTTGTTTCAAACAAAGAGTTACAAAATTTATTTACGTGATGACTTATATTGTTGTTTTATCAGAAAACGAAGTTATATTTTGAAATAATAATATTCTTCTTGTAAACTGAGGTATAATACGAGCTGGACTATGTTTATTTTTTAATAGTAATCTGTTCACATTTTCAAATACAAATGTATTATGTGCCCATAGTGGACCAAAATTTTCAACGCTTTTCCATAAATGTAATAATAAATGAACATTATATGTCATTGCCTCTTTACCGTAAAGTGATTGCAATTTGACAACAAATTTAATAAGTAACGATCTTGCCGTGGCAAGTGCAGTCTGTGTTATTGAATCTTGTAATAGAATATTCATTGCATTTACAAGAAGTGACCAATGTCGCAAATATTTGTTTGGTAATACTCCGCGTAAACAAGGAAGCGAATAAAATAAAAGCCAGGATCGCCATTCTGATGCTCTCCATAACTTTCGTTCTTTTAAAGATCTTGGTGTTCTCGTTATTATTTTTGGTGGTGATATGGATAACAAACGATTATTAATTATGTCCATTTTATAAGATTGTCCAATATAGTATTTTTTTTTCACTGAAGTAAGAATCGTTTCAGTTATTTGTCGTATTGCACCTATTAACACAGAATGCATATAATCAGGTGGTAAAGAATCTGCCAAATCAAAATATTTTAAATTCATTAAAAAGGACGGTCCTTTTATACCAAAAGTGTCCTCATCAGTAACAGTTCCTAATGTAACACTTTTCTTCATTAATTCTTTTATATCATAATCAGATCTAAGTACTGGAATATTTGCAGAAATTGGGTACTTTGCAACATTATTAATTTGCTCTGTTGGGTGCAAACAGTATGTACATCCAAATGAACCGTTAAATTGCTTCATATTTAACATTTTACAACGAGCAACCGAATCAACAGAAGATAATAATGGAAAAAATTTAGATGTAACATCCTTTCCTTTATAATTCCACGAAATTCCTACTGTGGACAACTCATTTGCTTGCCGAACAAAAATATCACCAAATACATTCATGTTAGGTTGTGATTTATCAACCCATAATCCAGCTGGTATTATATATTTTGTGCGAATATGTGGTGGCAATTCATTTATCATTATGAAATAAGGCCATATAGCTACTTTAGAAGTATCTGCTAGTTGGCACCCATCAGTATTAAATATGTAAGATAGATTTAGTTCATCTTCTAAACATTTATTTTCTTTATACTTTTTACCATCAAAAATATCTTCTAACGCTTTATCATTCTTCTTTTTTCTTGTAAATCTATAGTTAAGATGCTTTATTACGAATTTATTTGATAGTAACTTTTTAAATTGATCTTTTAAATTGAACTCAACAAAGGAAGATGTTGCTTCTTTCAGATGAAATCCACACTCACAATTG
>NW_020215700.1:0-1278 GCF_003070985.1 Temnothorax curvispinosus | reverse complement strand
GGCAAAATAGAAAGACGCATTTAGCTCTTTCTTCTGTTCTACCTAGAGGTCCCAAATCTCTTAGACCTTTTACTTGGTCCAATTTTGAAGAATATTCTTCCCAGCTCTTTATACTCATTTCATCCCATTTTAAAGCACACGCTCTTTCTTCCTCTGGTAATTTCGAAATTTTTTCTTTTAATTTGTGAAATATAATATCACAAAATCCTGGTTTTACATCATATTTTTCTATCCATCTTCTAATTGTTCGCTGTCCAGGAAAATTACAACCAGCTTTCTTTAAGCGACAAAATGCTGCGGCTGAATAATAGTACAGCTGTTTGGACAGCATTTTTTCTTCCTCTGTATATTTTGTACGTGGCTTATGCAGTTGCAAATGAATCATGCTTTTTGCAACAGGATGCAGTTCTTGTTCATTTATTAATTTTTTTAATGTTTCTTTACTCTTCTTTAATGTTTGTTTAGTCGACTTCTTTAATGTTTCTTTGCTTTTCTTTAATGTTTGTTTAGTCTTCTTTAATGTTTCTTTAGTCTCCTTTTTACTTTTCGACATACGTTGCATGAGAAATTTTTGGCGCCTTAATTGTTTTTGCAAATGTCGATTTTCCATCTTTAGATCTTTGATTATTTGTGCATCTTTATTATTTGTTTGCGTGCAATTATCTTGGCGTTGATCATTTGTGGGTGGCATAGGTGGCTTGAGATGCACCCATTCCATTATATTTTTCTCTTCCGCAGTTACATCAAAATTTAAATTAGCACGTTTATACGTACGCAATGCAGACTGTTCAGGCAATTGTTCTTCTAATGTCATGTTTTCATTATCGAGTGAAAATGCTGCTGTATAATTTGTCTGCACTCTCTGTTCAATTTCAACATTTTCATTATTAGTGGAAGAGCCTGTGTTTTTGTATGGAATTGGTATAGCATTCCGTGTCAATCGTTCTTTTGTGGCGTTTGTAAAATACGTAGAAGTAAAATGATCCTCGCACAATGATGCCGATCGAAGGGTAGCGGAAGAAAGGTTCTCCAATTTAGTATTTCCTGCAACAAAAATATAAGAAACTACATATTAAAATTACGATTACATGTTTACTTAAAAAAAGTGACATTGCAATGCAATTCGGTAAATCGCGCCCAATATTAACATTTATAATTGTTCGATATCGTGGAGTCGCAATAGGGATCAGGACGGTGGCGGTGAGTCAGCGAGACAAGATTTGGTAACAAAAACAATATATTCTGTCTAAATTATGTACATTGTGTTTGCGTTGTCTT
>NW_020215699.1:0-3899 GCF_003070985.1 Temnothorax curvispinosus | reverse complement strand
AGAGAGAGAGAGAGAGAGAGAGAGAGAAAATAAGGTATTTATAAAATAAAAAATATTATTTCAGTATGTTTAATTTATTTATATTTTATAAAATGCCTATATTATTGTTTTAGTATGTTTTAATTGCTTAATGTTTACATATTTTTTTTTAAATCCAAAAAAGCGCCTCGCGAGGTAGAGGAGCGCCAAAGAGCCATAACTTTGATCGCATATAAAGCTAAGTCTAATCAACCGAATTTAAAAGAATTATATGTGAATTATATTTTTCAGTCTTTTCTACCCCTATTTCATATATATACAGTTTATTATTTTTTAAGTCGGTATGGCATATGAGTTTTTAAATGTTAATGGAGACGATTAGAAAGGCGAGCACTTCCGTGGAAGGTAAAAGCTTATTCAGGCATATATAAACCTGACTAATCATATTTATAATAATTTATTCAGCATGACGCAGATATACCTAATGTTTGATTGACAACAGTATGACTCCATTTGCCTTCTCCGAAAACCTTATTGGCCACTGAGATTAAATTACGACGTTCTTCTGACAATGAGATTAATTCAGGATGTTCCATTGCTGAACAACAGGGTACTGCCTTCTCGGGTTTGTGCGCATTCTCCGCCATAGCTTGATATATACATTTAAAATTGTTTGCCTTATTTTCGAATACATTTTGCGCAGGCTCCACGCTGGATACATGTTCACATGCTATCGTTCACACGCTCCGATACGCGAATGACAGAATTTTCGCGGAGCAGTGCGCGCGATTCGATATCCATTATCGAGATGAGCGAACGAATCGACTTTACGAGTGTTTACCGGCAGGATTTCCTACCGAGGTCGCGTCATTAACGGCGGACTAACGATTTTCCGTAACGCTATTATTCATTGTCGTTCGTATCATAAACTTCGTCCACGCTTGACCGAGCTAATAGCGGTCCTAGCTGGAGTAACGGCCGTTTCCTAAATCGAGTATTAAATCGCGCGATAACAATCTGTCGATCGCGGTCGCGTTAACATCGCAGCCTTTTGGACATTTAATAGATTTTTGAAATCGATAAATGCCCAAAGAGACAAGTGAATTTTGGTAATTATATTATTAAAATAAATGCATGCCACCAATAATGTTGTTTTAAACGCACACAATTTCATAATTTATTTATATACACTTGATATTTCACTTTGTTAAAAGATTAACCTTTAATCGTGCCTAACTTAATTCTTCTTATACCTTAAATTGATGTTGAAATAAATAGTATTTTTCTCGTTTGATGTTTAATACGTTCTGTCGAGGGAAAACCTGAGAGTCTATGTTGTGTTACCACTAACTCGCAGTTTATTAAGTGCGACACTTACCTACCGCGCGCGAGCTGGACGAGCGCGAGACGGGAGAGTTTTCTTCGAAAAGTCGATACATCACCGCGGCGCGTGTCCCACTTTCCGGGCGCGGTGGGAAAGCCGATGGCATACGGAAGCGGTGCGCACGATTGACCCGCGACGAATCCCAAACCCGCCTTATTGCCGTAACGAAGTTCCGTCGCATTCATTCCGTTCGGGAAGGCGATTGAAAGCGGTGCAATTTCCGTCGGTTCGACTCTCTCAACGCCGCAGACACGCCGGGAGAATTTACGCGTATCTTGTTTCTTCATTTTCCTCCCTTTACAGACGCTCAATTAAAAAGTGATAGTTCAATACGATGGAAAGAATTGTAATATCTGGATCGCAATATAAATAACAGGTTGTTCGCTTCTTTTCTGATCACTTTTCGGTCACTGGTTTTTCATTATTAAAGTTCTTATTAATTCCCGTTAGTCTTCTATCAGTGATCTCTGCCTTTGCATTTGGCATCATCATATTATTCTGATATCTGTTATCTGCTCTGACTTTATTGGATCAATATAACGATAGACGCGACTATTCGTTTTAGTACCAGTCTATCAGATCAGTCCTCTCGTCGTTACTCTCGCACACGTCAACGTAACTTTATCCCTGATAACGAATGCAATGCGATAGCACGAATGAAAGGAAACTATCTGGTTGGGAAATTTCATTTGTAATTTTTAACACACTTAAATAACTACACTGAGAAAAAATGTCGTTAATTTGACTAAACTCGTTTAGTTGTAGTGATTTGTTTAATGCAAATATTAATATATTTAAATCAAATATACGTGAGTAATATTAAGAAATTCTGAATTTATTTCAATATAATATTTTTTGAATTAACAAATGTTAGCTTGACAGCCCGTGACCGCTGCATTTAGTTAAATCAAATAATATTTCTTTGAATCAACGATTTTTTTTTCTCAGTGTAAGAGGTTAAATAACTTAAGAAGTTTCTAAATCTTCTATTATGGTCTAATAAATAATTGAATAGAATATTAATTAATATCAATATTAAAAATAACGATAAAAAATCTAAAAAATATGCAATTGTTTTATAATCATAGAAGGATCTAAAATATAAAGGAATAAAGAATTTATAAAAGTTTGAAATAGTTAAATTTTCAAAATAGACACAGGAGATTCTTATTAATAATAGAACAAAAATAAAAAATATGTGGAAAAGTCCCATTTTGACTTTTCCCGGATTTTTTTACAGTCATTGTTTTATTGCTTTGGAATGATTAATTGTCTCATCAAATCCATGATTTGTTCTTGTTTCATTTCCTGGGTTACTCCCGCTTCAATCTGTCCAGATTTTGTATCCATCAATCGGGCAACATCAATTCCCAGCTCTGCAGCTCCTAGAGCTATTTGGTTTAACTTTTGTTTCTTTGTTATAAAAATATCTCTAGTTTCGAGGGTGATTGCCTTTTCTTTTATTCCGGCCAAATGAGGCATTGTTGGTGTTACCATAAACAAATATGTGGCACTTCCATACTTTTTAAGATATTCTATAGCTGCAACAGTCAGATTTGGGAAGTTGGCTACATTTAGTTTCCCATCAGTTGGATACAGAATTCTATGATAAGGCCATAGGATCCCATCTTCGTCCTTTTTTTTTCTTATAACTCTCATGAATTTCCCGACATTTTCCATAACGGAAGGCTCAGAATGGGCAAGAGTTTTTTGGGTTTGATTAATAAAATCGATCATGGCCTTTATCGTTGTCATGGCCGAGTTTGCTAATAGCACCATAGCAGTAGAAAATTCGGGTATTCTTTGATTCTGGTAACAGAAGTAAAAAAGCATGGAGCGTAATTTTGGGATCATTCTATAGGCATCACCAATCTCTAGGAAAAAATCATCCGAGACGAGTAATTCTCCAATTGGTGCCCCAATTGAGCTATAAACTGCTGATTTTCTATTTTGTAAATAAGTTTTTAACTATCTCTTTCAAGCGTTGGTTGAATAAATGTTTTATTTATTGATATCACTAACATGTGACATGTTGCCCTAATATCATAGGAGTTGTCTTTCTTCCTTTCTGAGACTTGCAAAGTTGATTCTACATATGGTTGTAAATCTTTTATTACTTCTGCTGCTTCATCCATATCTGTTATATTCACCATATGAGGCACAGAATTCTTGACCATAAGAGCAAAATAAGCTCATCCAAATCGCAATATCTAAAGGCACTATTTTAGGATTACACTTTTTTTTAAGTATTGTTTTAAACTCGAAGGACCAGACACTCATCTGTGTCAGAAGCCAGACTAGCTTCAATGCGTTGCGGGTTAGGGAGGTTCGCGCTCCGTTTAGGTGCGCGGTAGGATCGTAGGATCGCGGAACGGGCAAGTTCAGTCAGTTTGAGTCTTATTATTTGTATCTGCACGGTTTCAGTAGAAGATTTTCCTCACATTACAATTTAATTTCGAAATGATAAGAGCACCAAACTTTATCTACCACGTCAATTTTTTGTGCAGAAGCTCCTAGTAGTAGATGCTCTCACATT
>NW_020215698.1:0-2986 GCF_003070985.1 Temnothorax curvispinosus | reverse complement strand
CATAACTTTCGCTCCAATTTTAATTGTAATTTGTTTCAAAAGCCCAGCTGTATTGGTATCATCGTCTTCATTATCCGTCAATCGCTTTTGTACCTTTCGTTTAATATAATTATCACAGTCAAGCGTATCTTGAGCAATTAATAATATTTCTTTTGAAGCAATACGACTTAGCATTGCAGTGTTAAGAACATCGCACAAATAACGAGTAGGCAGTAAACAAACAGTGTTAGGCGGCAAATTATCAAGATAATTACACAATTCGTATAATCTTTCATCGAAAGACTGACCTTTCAATGATATTCTTCTTTTCTTGAGAATCTCAGAATCAGAAATTGTCAATAAACCAATACGAACTCTCGAGAGTAATTCACGATAAGCTGTATCTCCTTGCTGACGCATAGTGATCGTCAATTCATCATATTGAAATTTTTGCCACAACCATTCCTCAGGAGTAGTCCCCACACTGCCAATATATTTATTAAATTCTGCTTTTGATAGTGGAACAAAGATAAAATTTTCACGTACAGGAGGTAATTGAAGCAGATCTCCAAATAAAAGAACGTGCTTTCCACCAAAGAAATCGTCATCCATGGTATCAAATATTTGACATAGTCGTAAATGTATATACATGAAAGTTAAATTAGATATCATTGATATTTCATCAATTATAATAAGACTAACATCTTTAAGATCTGCTCGTAAAACTTTCAAAACGTGATCAGATAATAGTGTATACTTAGAAGACTGATCACTATGTTCAACAGGTAACTGCCATTGCCTGTGATTTGTTAAAGCATCGATATTAAACGCCGCTATACCAGTAGGTGCTGTTACAGCAGTATCTTTGTGGAGATTTTGTTTTATCCAGCATTTAATTGTTTTAATTAAGAAACTTTTACCAGTACCTCCTTCTCCGCTAACGTATAATAGTAATTGCTTAAATTGTTCGTCATCCGGCGATATCTTTACGGCGTTGATGACTCTGTCAAATATTCTTCTTTGATCTGCGTTCAGATTTGAAATCATTTCAGATACATTAATTTCCTGATTTAATTTGTCACCAAGATCCTTAAAATCTTGCATCGCTTCACCAGCCTCAATATTTTGAACACCTATTGGATTATCGGGATCATCTTGAGACTCATGCTGTTTTTCCAAATTATCTAAATATTGTTCAACTAATTGCTTCGCAGTTTCAAATGCTTTTTGCACTTCCTCTAATTTTTCATGATATTGCAATGCTTCCGTAAGATATAACTTTTCCTTGTGAAATGCTTCTGTATATGTATCACATCCGTCTTTAAGATCTTCTATTTTCTGCCACGGTTTAAACATGAGCAGTAATGAAAAGAAATAATTTTCCGGCTGCGTATTGACATTATATTTATAGTGATTAATAAGACATCCACGCTGTCGCCGTTTTAGATAATAACCATTCTCCATCGTGTAGTATTCAATATTTTTACCTCGTGGTTTATTTTTCAAAATATCATACCACTGTACAAACTCATATAAAAACATAAATTCCAATTCTTTCGGTCTCCGTGGATAATGTTCATCTATTACAGATGGACAAAATATATTTGTAGAATCTCCGTCAAGAGCTTCAATTTCCTTATAAGTTTTTACTTTTCTACGTCGTATCTGATTAACATCTAACCATTTTATAGTCGTTTTTGAATCAGTCCCCCATAAAGGAATACCACACATTCCATCACAGGCTTCAAGAGATCCACATTCCCTATTACTCGTGGCTCGCAAAGTAAAATTCCAAAGTTCTTGACGCAATGATTTCTTTGTCTTATTTTTACTATCAAGGACAGCATCAGATATTTCACATTTTCCTGGTTTATTTACGTACTTAGTAATATACCAAGTAAGCAACGCGGATGTTTCACTTACGTATTGCATATCGACATTTCCTTCTAATACCGTAAGAAGAACAGGATGATAATCATTTATATTGATCTCATCATGTTTTCGAGGAACATGATAAAGACTACTTCTATGTTTCACTCGTTTCCTACCTGCTATCGAACTTATGACATCTTTCAAAATCAACGTTTCCGTGACAGGACGAGGAAACCCGAAACGACACACACGAATCGTTTTGCGTCCTACTTTTTTAGAACGAAGACAATAATCGTTATGTTTGTGTCGTTGATGCGTATTGACTCGCCTGTATAACAATGGTGAAATATTTGGATCTGGCATTTCACAAGTTATGTGTTGCAAAATAAATTGAGAAACTTCTTCAACAGAAGATTTCCCGATAATTGGCGCACCTTCAATCCAAATTAATAAATGGAAATGTTGTATACCTCTACCTTAGTATTCTCGTCGCCAGGAATAATGCGCCACTTTTCCGATCGGATTATCTTTGGAACAAATAAAATCAAGAAACGCTTTGAATTTGTTATCAAGAAACCTTGACGTTGACACGGGATCCTTAGCAACGAGTACACTAATGAGCGTCGAATCGTCAGGTCATCCATTTACTTCACGAAGATATGCAGCTAAGTCAGGCATCAGCCATTCAGCAGGACTCCATGTTACGAACCATGTCGCAGGTCCGTATTCTTGCGTCATACATCTTAAATTACTCCTCGGTATACGCCAGTATTGTTCCGTATTTCTTATAGTGGCGAATATTGTACTCAAGTCAGATTCTAATACATCTGTCTGTAGTGCTTCTAAATATTCTGAAGCCGTATAACGCTTAGTTATACATAGTTTGCTATAAATACCACGATTTATTTGACGAAAAGTGTACAGATTATACAGAAAAAATACGAATTGTATATTTAATCTGAATTGTGGATGTTTGGACATCAAACAACATTTATCAAATTCATGGTCGTGAAGTTTAACCCGTCTAGCTTGGTGTCGTCCATCAATACCAAAAAGAAATAAATTTGGAAAACACAATAGATCTAAAGATCTCTCACGATTGTCCAAGAGCAAATCGGCTATTTTTAACATTTGA
>NW_020215697.1:0-2261 GCF_003070985.1 Temnothorax curvispinosus | reverse complement strand
TACTCATATTTATGTTTCTATTATTTATACCTAATTGTAATTGATTATTATTTGTCAATACAAGTCCATAAATTATTGCTACTATTTATTACATTAAACTATATTTATCTATATATAATGTAAATGTATTTACAGATTTCTTCTCTTTGTATCATTGCTACTAAACAAAAAACGAAAAAAGCAGTGCCAGGAATAGCTTACAAATTTAATCAGTGTTATTATTATTATAGAAGAATATTTTTTAGTCGAAAATATTATGTTTGAATCTTCTAGTAGTTTGTCTTCTAGTGATAGCGATGATGATGATGAGGAATTACAAAATATATTATTAAATAATGATATAAATGAAAGAAGGGTAACACCAAAAATAAAAAATTACATGGAAAATGTTGTTGTAAGATATACAAATATTGAATTTAAATCACATTTCAGGTTGGTCATATTAATTGTAATTATATTGTTATTAATAGGAAACATTTATTTTAATAATACTATGATATTATTTATTGCAGAATGGAGCGAAATACTTTCCACTTTTTATTATATTTTATTGGGCCAAAATTAGATAATCTTTCATTTAGAGGAAGAGAAAAAATTAATGCAGAAAAACAGTTATTAATAACTATTTATGTTTTGGCAACACCAAATTCTTATCGTTCCATATGTGAAAGATTTGATGTTGCAAGATCAACTGCATGGTTATGTGTCAAGAGAGTAGTTCGAATAATACATAGCATTCGAAATCAATTTATTAGATGGCCTACTAATGAAGAAGCTCAAACAACATGGACAAACATTCAAAGGTTATATGGATTTCCAAAAGTTTTAGGTATTGTTGATGGGACGCACATAAACATTGCTCGACCAAAGAAAGATGCTAATAGTTACATTAACAGAAAGGGCAGATTCTCTATGCAGTTACAAGTAAGGAATAAAAACATTTTTACTCCCTTATTATTTTAATTGAAGATATTAAAATTACTATGAATTCTAATATATGTTGAATGAATAGAAAAACAGCAAACTGTTAAAAGTAATTACATTTTCTTTTTATATATTTTTCTAGGTTATCTGCAAAGATGATTTGTCCTTCATTCATGTATTTGCTGGAATGCCAGGATGTGTTCACGACATGCGAGTGTTTCTTTATTCTGGTGTACAACGATATTGTACTCCAGAATATTTCCCTGAAGACAGTCATTTATTAGGTGACGCAGCTTATACTATACAGAAAAATGTCATGGTACCATTTTATGATAATGGTCATTTAATCAGAAGACAAAAAGAATTTAATACCAATTTGTCATCTGCTCGAATAACTGTAGAAAGGGCAATTGGATTATTAAAGGGACGATGGCGTTATTTATTGGATAAGTTGCCAATGACACGAACGGATTTAATTCCATATTATATAGTTAGTTGTTGTGTATTACACAACTTTTGTTTATTAAACAATGATGCTATCGAAATCCCTGTCATTATACCTGATATGCTACACGAAATAGAACCGCTTGCTGTTAGTAATGAATTAAAAGAGGAAGGAAATTTAAAAAGAAACAGATTAATGGAAATAATTACAAATAACAATGTTTAAAGAAAAAATTAATCTGTTTTTATGCATGAAAGTGTGTGTGCGTGTGTGTTCGTGTATGTGTGTGCGTGCATGCGTACCTGTGTGCGTGTGCATGTATGTGTAAATATTAATATATTCATACATATAGATGTAATATTCATTTAAAAACAGTATATTAATTTAGTACTTACATATTGTAGTGTTAATTACAGAAACTTAAGACTTAATAAGAACTTATACTTTTACTGTATATTCATACTTTGTACGTTTACTGTATACTCGTATAGTTTGTACTTTTCCTGTATACTCATAAATGGTTACATTTTTTTAAAACTTTATCACCTTTAATAATTAAATATGTTAAACTATATATATATATATATTAATAACTGTCAATATTTATAGTATTTCTTTTTTCATGTAATTTCGCAGAAATATCTTCATGAAAATTTATACTTAATCAAAACTTATAGTTTGAACTTTTATTTTTGTATACTCCAATGTTTACATAACTTTATTAAAATTTTAACCTCGCTAATAAGTCAAAAGTATATGTCATACTATACATTCATTAGTAAATAAACTGTTAATATTTAAAGCATTCTTTTTTGCATAGTCTTAATCGTAGTAAAAACTTATATTTAATAGAACTTATACTTTGCACTTTTATTTTTTGTATATTCATTAA
>NW_020215696.1:0-1659 GCF_003070985.1 Temnothorax curvispinosus | reverse complement strand
AGATTGCTATCAAGCCAAACAGAGCACTACCTATTTGCAGATTGAGTATAATACGCTCAAGCAAAAGCCTAACGAAAGCGCACATGCTTTTGGGCAACGAGTTGATCTACTAGCCATGAAGCTATATGACGCTATGATAGAAGGAGAAGATCACTCCAGTATGTTTAAACGCGCGATCCAGCAAACGATACAAAAACAAGCTTTGATTAATTTTCAAATAGGATTGCGCGACGAATTAAAAATACTTGTACGTTCGCAGCGATATGCGACGTTACAAGAAGCCATAACGGGAGCAAGCGCGGAAGAAAAGCTCATAGGGCCGACCGCGACAAAAACGGGCGCCTCGCTATACAAATATAAGCCAGGATATACGAGACAGTCCCAAAATCAGAGCGCACAATGTTTTAAATGCGGAAAAACTGGTCATTATGGACGGGAATGCCGAAACCAAGGAAACGCATTACCTAAACCTAGTAAACCTGCACAAATAAATGCACTGCAGAAATATTGCAATTATTGCAAAAAATCGGGGCACAACCGAGATGAGTGTTGGACATTAAAAGGGCGAAGCTACACCCCCAACACCAATAAATTTAGAAAAAACGAAAAAAGACAACAATTGAAAGTGCCGAACCGAAGGAAGAACGCTGACTCTGCAAGCAGCGAAGACGAGCAAGAGGAGGTGAGAGGAAAACAACCACGACCTGCCTCAGAATATCGGGTTACACGTATCAAAAGTGTGCCATACGGCCGTACGAAGCCAGAACAGTTATTAACAAGATTACCCATACGAGAGGTAAAACCCGGAGCATCGAATATGCTATATGACTCTGGTTCAACAATTTCATTAATAAAGCTAAACGCGTTAAAAGATGACGCTCCAGTCTATGAAGATCGCATAGCTCTTACCGGAATCACGGGACACAAAATACACACACTCGGAAAAGTGTATGCGACCATTGAAACAAATAAATTAAAAATTAAACACGCATTTTATGTGGTAGGAGAAGACATGGCCATAAAATACGATGGAATCCTAGGAATTGATTTCCTACGGAAACACGCCGCATCTTGCGATTACAAGCAAATGCAATTAAAAATAAAGGAAGAAACTTTCAAATTGCACCCGTATGGAAAGGTCACACTAAAGCCTCGCAGCGAGACTATAATAGAGGCAATTACGGATAAAAATGAAGAAGGTATCGTACAAGCAAGAGAGATAAAACCAGGAGTTTATATTGGAAACTGCCTAGTGAAACCGAAGAATCATATTTGCATTGTAAGCGTAATAAATACTACAGACAAGGAAATTGAAATACCGATTCCACAAGTGACGCTGGAAGAACTAGAAACAGATACTCATACAAAAATACATGCAACAATGACGGGAAAAGAAACTAAACCTGCTGTATCTCGAAACGAACGCATCTGACTAGCATTGCGTACGCAGCACTTAAACGCCGAGGAAAAACGATCACTCCAACACATATGCGAAGAATACGGCGATTTATTTCATTTAGAAGGAGAGCCATTATCGTGTACTGCAGCAGTAAAACACGAAATAAACACACGCGCTGACGCTGCGCCTGTGAATGTAAGACCATACCGACTACCAAACAAGCATAAAGCGGAAGTAAATCGGCAAGTACAAGAAATGTT
>NW_020215695.1:0-1394 GCF_003070985.1 Temnothorax curvispinosus | reverse complement strand
GTTAGACCATGCCTTCGACGCATGACCCGCAAAATGTAATCACGGACCTCACGCGACTTAAGCACGACTATAATAGATTTTTTAGAGCCGCGGGCTTGAGAGTCAGGGACAGAGATGGAGGCAGGCCCTCCACCTAGCGCCGCGGACGCGCCCACCGCCACATCACAGGTCTCAAGAACATCCGCAAGAAGTCGAGAAGTATCAAGAGCAAGAAAAACGCTTTTAACGAGCTCACTCGATGTGTCAGTGAAGTAGCCTGGAATGCCCGAGATAATGATGTCGGATGTTTGAGAGACCAACGATGCAGCAGATGAGCCGATACCCGACTGCTGAGAGCCACACAACTGCGTGCCAGCAGCCTCCAACGCCGCAATCCTCTCTCCATGATCAGATGCGGTTTTCACTAGAACGGGAATCTGATCGAGTTTACGCGCAAAGTCAGCATTCACGGACTCCTGATGCTCAATGAATGCAGTGATCCTCCTATCCGACTCATCGAACCTGGCCGTGAACTTTTTGTCGGATTCATCGAGTTTCAGCAGGATCGACTGTAGCAATGCATCGGTTGTTGACGACGCGCCAGGGGTGATAGCCCCCGCACTCGGAGAAGGAGCACCAAGATGAGACCTCATCCCTGGGCGTAAGCGGCATGGTCGACAGCCCAGTCCTGCAGCAGTCACTAGCTGCCTTGGTAGCGAGATACGCTTTAACACAGCCCGGATGAAACACACGATGACACTCCGCGCACGATTCCGCCGAGCCGGCAATATTTTTGGTACACCTGCTGCACTTGCGCTGCATAGGCACAGTCAACCTACACCGAGATCCCACTTCTGCTATCGATTATCGACTATCGATCGAACTCGAGATCAACCGCACGCAGGTCGGCCAATCAGATCGCAACGGTGCTACTAGCGACACTAGCCGTATCCTGCGCCAGTCAGCCAACAGAATAATAGAGCTCATGTGGATCGCAATAGGTGCTACTCTAACGGCATGCACACTCCAAGAATAAGGTGTAGAAAAAAGCAGATCAGACAGCAGGCGCACGTGCAACAAGGGTCAACGTCAATCCAGATGATGACTTGAAGAATTTGGTTAGGATTCCCAGAAATACTTTTCGCATAGATGCCAAGGCTCAGATAATAGTACCGTGTAAAATGGCCACAGCATGCGACGAGCAACCAAAGACTTGCTTATACCTGCAACAAAACGGCCCGAAGGCCACTTGCGACAGCGAAAATATGCACTCAAGGCAGGAGCAGAGATCACAGACACCCGACTATACTTACAGAGAGAGAAAGAGAGAGAGAGAGAGAGAGAGAGAGAGAGATTGATTGATTGATTGATTGATTGATTGATTGCTTTATTTTATGCCATAGTCTGGACTTTAG
>NW_020215694.1:7086-29451 GCF_003070985.1 Temnothorax curvispinosus | reverse complement strand
ATGTAAAACTTATATCTGTTCATATCTCATTTATATATGTTCATATATATATCATATATGTTTATATATGTTCATATACTGTCAGATATGAAAATTTTTTCTCGGGATAGGCGTACGGCGTTGGCGAGACGGTTCTTCTTCTGGCACGGTAGTAAGTTCGATTATGCGACACGAAAAGTGTAACGAAAATTTTCGACCAATTGGCGTACGAAATGAAACTTCTTTAATTGGTACAATAGTAAGTTCGATTGTGCGACACGAAAAAACGTCACGAAATAGTGTCACAAAAATTCGACCAACAGGCGTACAAAGTAAAACTCCTTTTGGATCGGTAAGTAAATTCGATTTTGCGACTCAAAAACGCGTCACAAAAATTCGATCAGGCGTACAGCACTGGCAAGACGGATATAGTGAGAACTGCGTATAACACTATATTTTCAAGTTGCGGGCGGCTTTCGAGTGACTAATTCCGTTGCACTGTTTTTGTATTAATTTCAGAAAAGTTATGGCAAAGCCTTGCCTTCAAAAGTTTCACTTCTAACGCGCGTGGCGACCACACGCATGTTATTTTTTTATGTATGTTTTATGTATGTTATGTATTTTGTTATGTAACTTTTATTGCGTTTCCCCGTAGGGTTTACAATTTACAACACATTGGCGCTTTTTAAGGGACGTACCCAAACCCTTTACAAACTTTTTTTCCTTCTTGACCTGGCCATATGCGACCTTACATTTTTCTTATTTCCCTACCCTTCCTCCTCTCCCTTCGCCCTCTGCTTGTCCCATTCCGCTTCCTCCTCCTCTGCGTCCCTTTGCCTCCCCCTTTTCTATCCCGGTTTCCCCCTTCCGTCCTACTGTCATTTCTTCCCGTCCTCTTTGTCCTCGTCCGCGTCCATCAAAAGCTTCTCCTCCATCTCTCTCGAAATCTCCTCCTCAGACATCCTTGCCCTCCTGCTTTCTTCCATTCTCTTTTCCAATCTCTTTTTCTTCTTCTTTGTCCGCCTCTTCTTTCTCCTTTTCTCTCTCCCTTACTCTTTCTTCTTGCTCCTCTAACTCCCCTTTTCCTTCCATTCTTTCCCCTTCTATTTCCATCATCCATTCCTCTCCTCCCCCTTCCTTATCCAATACCCATCCCACCGCTTCCTGCCAACTTCCTCCTCCAGCTTTCCATCTTCTACATTTTTCCCATACGTGTTCCCACGTTTCTTCCCTGTATTTGCACAACCTACATTTCTTCTTCTTTTCCCCTTCCCAGTACCTGCTTTCTCTCATCTCGTTTGCTAACCTAAACCTCGCCACCCTTCTTTATCTGCTCTCACCCCATCCCTTCTTCAAATATCCCGGAATACCCCCTTTTTTTATTACCTTGTACCACTTATTGTATTCTGATTTCTCGCTCCTCTCCCATCTCTCTTTCCTTTGCGTCTCCTTATTTTTTCCTAATAGTTTATGGTACCATTCGTCTCCATCTTCTCTTAGCCTTCCCAGTTCTTTTAACCCTACTCCTCTGTCTTCAAAGAAATTTTCTCTCTCCCGTTTCCAGTTTGATCCAACTTTTCCTCCTTTCTACCTTCTTTTCAACTCTTCCCAACATAGCCTCGCCAGCTCACTTCCATTTCCCTCCTCTAACTTTTTCTCGAATCTCTATGCCCTCATCCCCGCCCTCCTTTTTAGCTTCTCCCTCTGCAGCTTTTCTCTAACAAGATATTACGGTGTTCTTCCATCTACTCCCAAAACCCATCTGATATACCTTTCCTCCAACCTTTCCATTCCTTCCCTCTCTCTCCATCCTCATATTTCTGCTCCATGTCCCAAAACCGTCCACACCAGCTTATCAAACAACCATAATCTTTTTCCCCAGTTTTTCCCAAATCTCCTCTTCCCTATCTTCCAAACTTTACCCATCACCGCGGCCGCCTTCTTGATCCTTTCCCTTACTTGCGCTTCCTGTCCTCCGTTTCTTCGAATCACGTAACTTAAATACCGAAATTTCCTTACCTCTCCTATTTCTTTTCCTTCCCATCTCCACCTTCTCTTACAATCCCTTCTTCCTCCTTTCCTAAACCTCATTATTTTTGTTTTCTCCACATTCAGCTCCAATCCTACCTAAGTACCCTTCTAATCTTTCTAGCATGCTCCTCATTTGATCCTTATCCTCTGCGATTAGCACTACGTCATCGGCATACGCCAACGTATACACTCTCTTACCTCCTAGCATTATCCCTCCCCATTCAACCCTGCCCATTTCCTCTTCCATATCCGCTAGCATCACATTAAACAGTAACGGGCTCAACGGGCACCCCTGCCTTACCCCCCAGAACACTTCTCCTATTTCGTTTCCCCCCTTTACCCTACTTTTTGTCTCCCTTAGAATCTCCTCCGTTTTTCTCACCAGTCCTTCCCTTATTCCCATTTCTCTCATAACTTTTATTAGTACCCCTCTATCCATCGAGTTAAATGCCGCCTTAAGATCCACGAAACATGCTATCAGTTTTCCCTCTTTTTTTCCAAACTTCTATTCACCAAGTAGTTCGACACATAAATGTTATCTATAGTTCCCATTTCCCTTTTAAATCCTGTCTGGTTTTGCGGTACTATTCTCTTCCTCTCCAGCTCCTCCCTTAGCCTCTTCGCCAGAATGGCCGTATACACCTTATATAGCGACGGCATTATTGTCACCCCTCTATACTCCTCCGCCCTTTTTCCTTCCCCTTTCTTTACTATTGGTGCAATTATTCTCTTCTTCCAATTTTCCGGCCATCTTCCTCCCTTCCAAATCCTGTTGATAAACTTCCATGCCCAATTCTCCAACTCACTCCCCCCGCGCTTCCACACCTCGTTTGGTATCCCATCCCTTTCCATTGCCTTTCCGTTTTTTAACTTCCTTATTACCCTTCTTATTCCTTTTAGCTAATCTTCTCCTCCTTCTCTCCTTTTTTTTCCTTTGTCCCATCTTTCTTCCCCTTCTCACCCTCCCCTTCACTCCTCCTAACAAATTCATAAAGTGCTCTTTCCATTCTTCTTCCTCTATCCCTTCCTCAATTTCCCTCCTTTTTCTTCTCTCCCTATTTACTATCTCCCATACCTCCGCCTCCCTCCTCGTTTACTCCGCTTTCCTTTCCCATCTCAGATTCTCTTCTTCCTTATTCCTCTTACATAATTCCATAAACTCCTTCCTTTTTTTCTTTGTATGCATTGCCTTCTTTTCTTTTCTTTCTCCATTCCCTCAACTTTCTTCTCGTCTCTTTCTTTGCTTCTCTGCAATCCTTATCCCACCACCTTTTCCTTCTTATTTCCCTTCAATTCTTTTTTCACCCCTTTTATCGTCTCTACTATTCTTGTTTTTATTTCTTTCCATTCTTTATTTAACTCCTCCTCTTTTTTCTCTACTTCCCTAATTTTTTCTATGAACACCTTTATTCCTTTCTCGTTCCACACTCCCATGTTTTTTTCTTCCACCCTCTTTCTCTGTTTTCATCCTCGCTTCCCCTTCTTAAAACCATTTCCAAGGGATGGTGGTCTGAGTCTACTCTATCCCCCACCGTCATGTTCTCAATCTTCTTTTTTATTTCTCCTTCCTCTATAACATAGTCAATCACCGTATCTCCTTTTCCTCCCGTAAAAGTAAATTCTCCCTCCTTGTCTCCTCTCACATTCCCATTAAATATTTCCCATCCTCTCTCCTCCAAGCAATTTACCATCAACCTCTTCTCTCTATCCATCTTCTTATCTTTCAATTTTTTCTTCCTTCCAACTGCCCTCCCCCCTTTTTTTCCTCTATACTCCCACCTTCCTGTCCAGTCCTTGCATTAAAATCTTCTCCAATTATCGTAAACCTTCCTTCTACTTTTCTTTCCATTATGTATCTCAACTCCTGCAGGGTCTTCTCCATTCCCTCCTTCTTTGCATATACCCCTATAATATTCCAGTTCTCACCCCCTATCCTAACCTTCCCCACTACCAACCTCTCCCTATCGATTTCTATTTTTGTTCCCTTCTCTTTTAACCCTTTTCTCATTCCCATTATCATTCTATCGCTCTCTCTTTTTTATTCTTTCTCTTCGCCCATTGCACTCCCCATTCATGCCCTTTTGGTAATCTTCCCCTTATTCTTTTCCAGCCTTTTTCTCCTATCCATGTCTTTATTAGGACTATTACATCTTCTTTTTTCAGCCCCTCCCAAAATTCCTTATCTTTATTTTCCAACCCTGCTACATTTCAGAACACTATCCTCCAATTCTTCCTCCTCCCCCTTCTTCGTCTCCTCTGATTTCCGTATTGCTACTCTCCATCTCCTCCCCTATATCCTCGTCTCTTCTTATTCCCCCTCCTCCACTCTTACTCCTCTCTCTCTCTCTCTAACGTCACCTCTCCCCTCCTCCCTCTCTCCTCCGCTCTCTTTTCTTATATTTCCCTTTTCGCCCTTTAAAACTCCCTCTTCCACATCCCATCTCCACCATATGTTTTCCAATCTTATTCTCCCTGCTCTAATCCACACCCCCCTTCCTTCTCTTTTCTCTCTTCTCGCTATCTCTCTCAGTTTCCAATTCACCCTTCTTTTCTCCCATGTCAAATCCTCCGTGATTCTTTCCTTTCTACCCCTCAAACTCTTCTTTTTCTCCATCACCTCCCGCTTTTGTTCTTCGTTCTCCAGTTTCATCAGCACCATTTCCCTTCCTTTTTCTGCATCCCCTCCTATTCTCTTCACCTCTATTGCCTTTACTTTAGCTCTTATTCCTTCCAATAATTTTTCTGCCTTTTCTCTCTCCTTCTCTTACTTCCAGCCCCCTTATCATTATATTTCTTCTTCTTTTCTCCTTTCCCTTTTTTCCAGCCTTCTCTCCAGCTCTCTCATTCTCCCCTCCACCTCCTCTCTTCCGTTTCTTACCTCCTTCTTTTTCTCCTCCTTTTTCTCTTCTATTTTCTCCTCCAATCTTTTTAACTTTTCTTCCACTTTCTCCTTCTGCTTTTTTATCTCTTCCCTCTCCTCTCTCCATCTCTTCTCCTGATCCCCGAACTCTCTTCTCAGTTTCTCTATCTCTTCTCTCATCCTCCTACCCTGCTCCTTGAAGCCCTCCCTTAGCTCTTCTCTCATGGCCCTGAAGTCATTTCTTATTTCTCCCATTATCTCCCTCAGCTCCTTCACACCTATCTCCGACTCTTCTTTAGGAGATCTTGCCGTCTTGTTACTTTTCTCAAAAATCTTAAAAATATCATTCTTCTCTTCTCCCCCATTCTTTTCTAGTTCCTCTCTTTTCCTTTTCCATAACTCTTCTAAATTTCCCGTGCTCCCTCTACTATCTCTATCCTTTTCCTTTACTTTATCTATGGCTGCGTTTTGCCGAACCTCTGCTTAGCTAAGCGCAAAATAGCAATTGAATGTGATTGGTTTTTACCTTTGGATCCAACCAATTACACTTAATTGCTACTTTGCGCTTAGCTAAGCAGAGGTTCGGCAAAACGCAGCTGCTCGGGGGGGTGTGAGTCGCCCCGAATTCGCGAATGTTCTATGGCGTGGAAACTCTCGAAGGACCAGAGGGACCGTTCCCTCGCGAGATGAAATGCAATGCAACGAGCAAACGATTATTATAAGCGACTCACCGTTTCGTTGCCCGTCCCTTCTTGTAGCGGGTTTCTCTCTCTCCTTCCTCCGGTCTCGTCCTTCTGGTGGCTGGCGAGATCTTAGGCGTGCAAGCGTGCAGCAAACGGAGAAGCAATGCAAGCAAGAGAGCGGCAGGCAGGCAGGCAGAGCACAACAAAATCATCGTTTGCAAGCGACACGAAATGTGATGTCCAAGCACGACGGTCGACTGCTCCGATCGGGTCCGAAACTTGGGCGAGCGTTACTCCGATCGTGTCCGTCGTGATTTGCGTCTTGACTCGACTCTCTCTGATACGTGATTGAGCTCCGGCACTCTTCGGCTCGCGCACCTGCGAAGTACGGCCGGAGCGAGTACCAATCTCCCAAATAATTAGGCGGGCCACCCGCAGGCGGGCAGCACGAGTCGGGTGAGTCGCGCGAGTATTTACCGCGGTCCGCCAACGTTTCGCGCGAGTCATCGAACCCGTGATCGATTGTATCGATGATACGACTCGCCGTAGTACCCGCTTGATTTAGTACGGTTAAAGCGATCAATGACAAATATGCAACTTAATCCTACGTAAGCTAACATCAACTACATACAACTTAATGATACGGGATCTAAACGACTATATACAGGCGAGCGCCAAACATGCCGCCCACCAAAATACAACGTTTTGTATTTTACGATTCCACATCTGCGGCCCGAGGTAGGATGCCCATCGGCAAGGGGCACAAGATCGAGCCGTTTGCCATCCGGACCGTGGCGACACGCGGGACTCCATCGCTACCCAAATGTAGCGCTTCCGCACGACCGCGCTTCCAGCGCAAGGGGGACGCGTTATCGTCTTTGCCTCGAAGGTCAATCCCGAGTGGATGAACCTGCCGCCCACCCTGATAATACCCGTTGGGTCCAGAAAGGCGCGAGCTTGAGAAGAGGCTTGGGTAGTCTCTTCCGTTTCTAATTCGATCGATCTCTTCGCGACAGGATTCCGATTGTACGAGTTTTACTATAACTAATAACGCCGAATGCGTTTCGAGTCGATCCACGGCCGAGGTCGCGGGCACCGGCTTGGCCCTGGATCAACTAGTAAAGTTTAGGAGATATTGGATACGAAACAACGAAGCGACCCGAATGATCGCGATAAAGGGTTGGTCCAACGGATCGAAATAAGGGCGCGCGTGTGAGCGACACTCGTTTACGACCTCCGAATGAGATTTGGCCGTTAGGTGACACCCGAAAACAGTAATTGTAAGATAAAGCTTTCTTTCGTTAAGAATTTCCTGAGATATTTTAAATTTTGTCATGACATTTTTAATAGACCCTTTTTGTTACACCCTGTATAACCAGGAAATAATTCTTATTAATCCTTTTCTAAAAAGGAGATGTAAAGTTTATTGTTGTCGCTTTTCCGCGATGCCGATTGGTTTTCTTGCTGCGCTTACTTCATTTGCAGCTGTCATTGTATATTTTGACAGTTGTGTATAATAGGGTTAATAGTGAAATGTTAAAGATAAATAGCGCGCGTCTGTAGTGTCTAGTTAAAGTAAAAAATGTAAAGTCTAATAATTCTTATTCAATTTGGTAATTATTTATGCAAGTCTCTAAATAACTTCAACAAAAATTTTTAATGTAATCCAGCTATTAAATAATATAATCAAATTGAGAATTTTTTTCACTTTTGTTTATCTATCATCTATAAGCTTACAATGTACGAAATAACTTATATTTCTGTGATCGTCTTTTGTATTTTAGATATAAAGCGAATTAATGAAAATGCTTTTATAACAAATAACTAACATTTTTTTGTTTATAAAAAAAATATTTATTTTTTGCAAATTATATCTTTACCATAAGTTATTTTTATATAATTATATCAAAGATATTTAATTAAATATCTTTAATTTTCTATGTGTAAATAAATTCATATTTATATATTGAAATATCACACTAGATGACGAATATCGATCATCAAACATTTAATTTATTATAGTTAAACAAGGCCAGATATCGTCAGACCTGAACAGTTTTCGATCAAACACAATCTCAGTTCGACTTATATCTGGATAGATATGGTCAGAGGTAATGTATTTTGGATCGCATTCGAGAATAGATATGATTATATCTAAACAGATACATTCAGATCTGGACTGTTTCGATAAAATTCAATCACATATATGGTTCGATTGGAGTAGATATGGTCCGATCTGAACCGTCGAAAACCAGATTACACCTCATACATAGTTATATATAGTTATATATGAACATATATGATCAGATCTACGCAGATATGAGAAGTCATATCTGACCAGATAAAATTTGATCTGCTGAGATATAATTTGATCTAGCCAGATGCAATGCTTTTTTCCCGGGTTTACAAGAAACAGACCGTCTATATCTGTATATTATAAACATTAAATCTTATTTATTTTACCGTAGTAAACGAAACAATACGTCGCTGAACCACGTGATTTAGTTAGCCAATCAGACCATTTCCTCAATGTCGCTTCTCTATTATTTATATATGACAGATTTGTTGTTATATATAAGATCAATTCGAATATGATTACATAAAGATATGATCATATTGCGCCAAATTTCGGATTTGATTATATATAATAATCGTATAAAATTCATATAAAATTATATCTTTTTATATCTAATAATATATTGTTACATCTAACCATATTATACCTGTTTTTTTCTCGGATGGGCGGAGGAGGGTCAGAACTTCGTTGTTTATTAAAAAGTTGTTAACAAAAGAAGATTCATAAATAAAACATAATTTTCGTTTGTTGATATACACAGGAACCCCCGCTTACGCATATGTTGTTTCTATATAAGCAAACAAAAATTATGTTTTATTTATGAAAGTTCTTTGTCAATTACTTTTTAATAAACAACAAGCGACGGATAAAATCTTTTAAAGGTCAGGAGAATGACCTTGATAACATATATGTCAGGCTTGAAATCGGTGAGAGGTCGCCGTTAATATGCATATAATTACCAAAGAATAGGCTGTAGCATCTTGCTCATATTAAAGGATATTTCGGAAGAGTATATTTGGCTCGTGTTTCTTGATTCTTTTACATATTGTTCACATATTAAGTTAGCTCATAATTCAAAAACAATTTTTTATTTAGGACCCGGTACCGCCGGAACCATGGTCTGGCGACAGAGATGCTTTTAAATATGGAAACGTTGCTGTTCAACTTGATATCTTTAGCCGTGAAATAATTGGCGATGAAGATTGTTTGTATCTTAACGTATATACCACGGATCTTAACCCTGCGGAGAAACGGGCTGTGATGGTATGGATACACGGGGGCGGTTTTTTTACGGGAAGTGGCAATGCAATCATATATGGTCCTGATTATATCGTCCAAAAAGATGTGGTTCTGGTTACTTTAAATTATAGATTAGGTGTTCTTGGTAAGTTACTCAAATTCGATCTATAAATCACTGCATATCACACGCTCCTATTTTTTTCTTAAACATTTTAGATTTTTGTTTTAAATGAATCGCTTACAATAGATAGTCACTTTACTGCTCTCCTATAAAATTACCAGAATTTCTGCTTACATTTATGTCGTAATATAAAAACGGTTTTACACAGACTAATTAGATATTTGATAAATCTGTTGGTCGGTAAATCTCATTTAGTTCTTGAAGTTGCATTTTGTTGAAGTTGCATTTGGATTATATTATAAAGACGCGTACGTAAAAAACCGATCGTCTGAATATTGTACATATAGCAACGGAATGATTTTTCCTTTTCTACGGCGGATTCCGGTGAGCTCACCACGCGGTCGATAGAGTTGATCCGTAAATTCAAATAAGTCTATTATATAGATATGTAAGAACTTTGCGTTTATTACTAATATTTATTGTGTTGTTCAATACTGATTTAATAACAATACTGTATGAGTTATGAAATAATAACGTTTACATGTAGAGTCATATCTGTTACATTTTAATGTTCACTGTGACTGATTTTATATCGATTGAATGATTAAACCGTTAAATTTAAATAGTGCACTGCATTTGTCGTTTAAATTTCAACAGTTTATGGGCCCAGAACCGTATAAAAATAATAAAGTCGATATATTAGTAAAGTCTATAAAAATAAAATCAGATACTGGCCCAGGAATGCGCAGAAATAATAAAGTTGATATAGAGAAATTTTATAAATATAAAATTAGATATTGAGCAATAACAATACGTAGAAAAGGGCACTAAAGCAGAATAAAAAAATACAAGGTTATAAAGGACGTCGTATAGAGAAATAGATTGCTTAAAAACGTTTTTTGTTTTTTGAATTTGATATTTAAAAGAATTAAAAATAAAAATAATTAAATTAAATTAATACTGCTATAGAAAATGTTTCTGTAATGTGAATGAAATAATTAAAAAAAAACTAAAACGCGGAATATATATATATATATATATATATATATATATATATATATATATCCCGGGAAAAAACCTCTTATTTATTCATATTAGTTTATATTAGTAGAAATATGATTATATATGATCATATAAGAAATGAAAAATATAATCTTAAACAATATTATATGGCCATATATGTGAGAATATATAATTATATATGGCCATATATGACCATATATGATTATATACTCGGGAAAAAATACCTCTTATTTGTTCATATTAGTAAATATATAAATATATATATATATATATATATATATATACATATATATATATATATACACATATACCCAGAAAAAAAACCCTTATAATATCTTATATGTTCATATAAGAAGCGGTCTTATATGCTCATATAAGAAGCTATCTTATCATATATGAATTTTGGCCTGATAAGAGTTTATATGGTCATATGATTATATAAGACTAGCTTTTCGGCCCGGCTTCGCGCGGGCCTCAAATAGATCTATCTGTATATTAATTATATATGCTTTTTTTTATTCTCACTTTAATAATAATTTGTAATTTAAATACATTCTTTTTATTTTTAAAAAGTTTTAATTTTTCAACATTAATTTTTTAATATTCGTAAATTTTGAGATATCGGGAATTCTTTTAGATTCAATCAATTATTTCTCGTAAAATTTTAAAAATGTCACAATAATAAAATTTCAAATTTTTTATGTCTTTCTCTCTCTCTTTCTTATAATGTGCGAATATCCTCTTAGATAAAATAAATTTTTTTGAAAGATAAAATATTTGTTAAAGCAAAAAAACATGATTAGTCATACTATAAAAAAATACCATTAAAAATTTATAAATCAGACAACGATAAATTGATTTATATGTTGCGCAATGTATATGTTGCTACAAAATTTATAAAATTTGTATATTGTTTCTTTTTCATGAGAAACAGAAAGACATTTTTTATTCTTTTAGATTCAATCAATTATTTCTCGTAAAATTTTAAAAATGTCACAATAATAAAATTTCGCAATTCAGAATTTTAAAATGTAACAATAATAAAATTTCACAATTTACAGAGATATTAAATAATTATTTCTTGTAAAATTTAAAAAATCTGTGAATTGTGAAATTTTATTATTGTTTCTTTTTCATGAGAAACAGAAAGACATTTTTTATTCTTTTAGATTCAATCAATTATTTCTCGTAAAATTTTAAAAATATCACAATAATAAAATTTCGCAATTCAGAGAGATAATAAATAAAAATCAAATTAATCATTAATGTAACATTATCTATACTATATCATACTATCATTATACAGATAATGTAGATATAAATAATATAGATAATAATATAGATAATCAGAATATAAAAAGCAAACTTGTAACATTATCTATATCATACTATTATTTTGCATGTATATTTCATGTACAATTCTTTAAAATTCGATCGATTATTTCCCGAAAAATTAAAAAAATTAAAAAAATCGGTTTCCAGAAATTGACCGCGAGCGATTACTCGCGGTCAGACAGACAGACAGACTTAAAAATTAGAAAAATTAAAAACCGGTTTCCAGAAAATCGATAATGAAAAATTATATACTTTATGGCACTCTCCAGAAAATTCTACCCCTATTTCACGTACTCGTGGTAAAAATTCGATCCACTAACGAATGAGTAGTTCGCGATCAGACAGAAAAATTTAAAAAATAAAAAAAATCGATTTCCAGAAAATCGGTAACGAAAAACTGTACACTTTATGGCACTCCCCGGGAAATTCTACCCCTATTTCATGTACTCGGGGTAAAAATTCGGTCCACTAACGAATGAGTAGTTCGCGATCAGACAGAAAAATTAAAAAAATTAAAAAAATCGCTTTCCAGAAAATCGGTAACGAAAAACTATATACTTTATGGCACTCCCCGGGAAATTCTACCCCTATTTCATGTACTCGTGGTAAAAATTCGGTCCACTAACGAATGAGTAGTTCGCGGACAGACGGACGGACGGACGGACGGACAGACAAACAGTCGCGTTTTATATAATAGTAATGATTATATATAAAGACATATATATTTAAATAGGTTTTAGAAAATTGTTATACAGGGTGAATTTTAATGGATGTCCCATCCTTTTACCATCAATACTTCATCGAGCATCCTTTTTTTGATAAAGAGCACTTCACTTATATAAAATAATTGTTAAACTTTACGTCTTCGTTACAAAATGGAAAATTTTTTTATATATATAGAAAGAAAATTGAGACGAATTGGCAGATGACAATTGTGAATGGGACATCCATTAAAATTCACCCTGTATATCTTAAAATGTAAGAGTGGACTTCACGATATAACTGATACAAAAATTTTGTCGCTCCGAGACAGCGTCGCGCGAGAATAGCGCGAGACAGTGTCGTACGTGTCTTTTTGATGCCGTTCTTATAACACTGTGTGTCTTTTAAATACGAGAAACAGATCACATCGAATGCCATCTATCGGATACTTTGAGATGCAATATTCTGATTTGATCATATATAATCTTATATGACTATATCATTTCATATGCGATTATATTATTTTCAGTTTAAATTATAAGGTATGTTTGCAAAATTATACGATTAATACGATATTTGTTTATAAGACCTATAATATATATTATATAACAGTTTTTTTCACGAATTATTACTGGTAATTTTACTGTTTACGAAAATATTTAATAAAAATTAATATGTCAATTAAAGAAATTAAGTATCTTATGCAAAATTAGAAAAAAAAACTTAAAATAATATATAAGCAATGAGAAGTGCCGTTTTTGGTCGATGCAAATTTTGATGCTTAATAATATTTCACAATATCAATTATATTATTAAATACATGTTTCAGTTTTTTAAATTGGCACTGCGTGCCAATATGGACTTTGTATTGGACTTAAAACGCAATTGTGTAAACTGAAACTAAAAATAATATATTTTATATTAATTAGATATTGTCAAGTAAAATAATATACTAGAAGAATATTTATAACAGTTATACAAATTTATATGGATAGATCCATTATAGAGTAGGGGAGACCGGAGCTAACTCGACACTATTTTTTCAAAGGCAATTTTTAATATTTAATTAAAATTTTTAGGCAAATTTAATGGTATATATTTAAAGAGTGTTCCTTCAGGTACAAAATTGATTCAGAAAGTTTTGCTGTACGTCGCTTTGTTTTGCCGCCAGGAAAGGAAAAGTGACGCGAAGACAAATTTTCGAATTGAAAAATGCCGAAGCAAACTCGACACCCCGCCGGGGCAAACTCAACACTTTGTCTGATCGACACAATTGGATCTGGAACTTATTTTTTATACTGTCTGAAAATAAAAATACATTGTTTATTGTGTATTTAAAAAGTACAAAAATTCGGAATAAAGTAGCTAGAATAATCATTTGAAATAATGAGAACAAAAATTATTGAACTTTCAATTATCTTCATCTAAACTCATGTCTGAAAAACAATTAATGCAGGTAAACTCGCGATCGGACGTGCGCATACATTTGTCATGAGCCATACGGCTGCATGACAAGCATCGTTTGTTACTGGGAACCGACGAAACGGCGTGGTGTTGACTTTGCTCTGGACGTTGTTTTTCACTTTTGTCACTTCAAAAACATGAAAATTTTGAAAATATCCAAAAACAATTATCGGATTGATATAGAGCATCAAATTTTCCATGAAAATCACTTACATATAGGTTTGCAAGAGTAAAGCTTGATGAAAGAGCAGAAATTTTCGAGAGATCAGAAAAATTACTTTTCACCATCAAAAACGCTTATGTCGCGCTAAAAATTACACCATAACTCAGAATGTCATCAAATCCCGTTGATAATACTGGCACATAAAGACGCATTTACAGTAGGAAAGGCAAGTTTCTACGATAAATTTAAATTAGCAAAAAGTCTAGTGTCAAGTTTGTCCCGATGTCGAGTTAGCCCCGGTCTCTCCTATATATTCATATATGATTATCTTTAAACTTATAAATATACTTTTACATGATCACACATGATAATATACTAGTATATGAAACCATATATGACTATATAAAGTTATACTTAAAGAGATTTAGCCATATAATATTGTTCAAGATTATATTTCTATTTCTTATATGACCATATATAAATATATATATATATATATATATATATAGATAATATACTTAAAAAAAAGAGATTTATTGTAAAAGGTTAAGTTACGTAAACAGTAAGACTTAAATATTATTAAAATGGCAAAAGTTTGTGTATTTAATGAAAATGTTACAAACATCGATAAACTTGCAAATGTAGAGGATTATCCTTTATGGAAATTTCTAATGAAAATATTATTTCGAGCTAATAATCTATTTAAGATAGTGACTTTAGATAAACCGGTAGCTGAACGTGATGAAAAATAAAAAAAGGAGGATGCTATTGCGCAGAAGACTATTATTACAACGATGGACAAGAAGCCACTTTTACATTTGATGAACTGCAAGACTGCATTTGAAATGTAGACAAAGATAAAAATAATATTTGAGAGGGATAATGAGCAGCAGAAATGCAATCTATTGCAAAACTTTTATGGATTTTTTTATGATAAAGGAGCAAAAATGGCAACGTACATAAGTAAACTGAAGAATCTTGCATACAGACTTAAAGCCATGGATGTAGAGATAAGCGATACAATGATAGTGTCGAAGGTACTTGCTACGCTACCTGAAGATTATGCATATTTTGCTAGTGCATGGGATTCCACAGAAGTTGTTAATAAAACTTTAGAAATGAGGATAAACGTCAGGAATCAAGAAGAGAAAGGAGTAGCATTTAAAGCAGAAGGAAGAAAATGCTTTAAGTGTAATAAAATGGGACATATTGCTAAAGATTGCAAAGTGAAATTAAATAATGGAGGAAAACAGGTAAGATGTTTTCGTTGCAATAAAACAGGACATGTAGAAAAATTTTGCAGGATTAAAAAGCAGACGAAGACTGGAAAAGGATGCAGTATTTGTAAGAAGAATAATCACACTGAAAAGGTATGTTATTTTAGAAAAATAAAGACAAGAAGAATGAAGATGAAGATAAAGTAACTTTTCTGACGTCGAAAATAAGAAAGTATGAAGATGAAAATAAGACATCTCTATGGATTGTTGATTCAGGAGCAACATCTAATATGACGAATAAATGTGAAATTATAATAAATTATAAGAAGATAAATATTAAACAAAAGTCGTTTTTGTTCGACCCGACTGGCCAAATAATAAATATATTTAAATTTCACAAATAATAAAATAAATATTAAAATAGAAGTTGCTAAAATAAACAAATCTATGACAGCTTGTTAATGTGCTCGTGTGTGTATGAAATAAAGTGGACTGTATATATATTAATTGGTCTTTAATGATAATTCACTTCAGATTGTTATTAGAAACTACTGCTGTCCGCAATGTTGTACATGCCTCAATGGCGACGACTCAACTACTACTACTACGGAAACGCGACAAAGTAACGCCACCTAGTATCTTCCGGAAGGCGCACTAGCGCTTTTGATATACGCGGTTTATATAACTGACCTTTTCACTAACATACCGCGCGCCTTGATAACTTATAGTTTTCAAAATTCGCTTTAATCTATGCAGTACTGACAAACAAAATATAATTAATTAAAATAAACATTAGTCGGATACTATTATTACTATGACGATGAAGCATTATCATCATCGCAATGATACTCTTCTAATGGAAGAACACAAAGTATGATAGCAGGCCGCTTATACGACCCAGATGTGGTTTTGATGACAGCCGCTCTAACAATATCGTCGGCTCCAGGAAATATCTCGTGTACTCTTCCCAGAATCCATTTTAATGGCGGAAGTCCATCCTCCTTGCATAAGACTAATTGACCTACTTTAATCTGCGGCCCCTTATTATTATAGCTTTCCACTTAATGCATCACCGATCAAGAAGTGACCGGGTGATAGGTAATCCAGATTATTCGGATCCTCAGATAACCCCGTTAAGGGCCTTGAGTTTAAGATCGACTCTATTTGTGCCACTAACGTAGACGCCTCTTCAAACGTCATCGCTGCTTCAGTTGCCACTTTGTAGAAATGCCTTTTGAATGATTTCACGTTGGACTCCCACAAACCACCGAAATGTGGCGAACGTGCCGGTATAAAATGCCATCTTATGCCATCTGAAGCAGTCCTACCGATAATGATGCCTTGTTCCTGGATAAATAAAGCCCTGAGTTCTTCCAGCTCTCAATTGGCCCCTACAAAGTTAGTGCCGTTATCGGTATACACGTCTGATGGCCTTCCTCTGCGACTAATAAAGCGGTTAAAAGCGTTAAGAAAAGTGTCTGTGTAGTCAGCTCCGAAACCACTTCTAGATGCAGCGCTTTGACAGCCATACAAACAAATACTGCGATGTAAGCTTTAACTCGCTTTGCTCCCCTTCGTCTTCCCTCACGTAAGAAAATAGGTCCGCAAAAGTTTATGCCCGTACTGGCAAATGGTCTCGAAAGTTTTACTCGTTCAATAGGTAAGTTTCCCATGATTTGCTCCGATGAGCGTGGCTTTGACCTGAAACAAATAATGCACTGACAAATCAATTTTCTGACCGTCCCGCGCGCCCTGAGAGGCCAATAGGATTGGCGAACAGCTGCTAGCGTTGCGTCCGCTCTTGCATGAAATTTCTTTTATGCTCATGCTGTATAATCATCTCCGTGAATTTTGAATGATGAGGAAGCATCAGTGGATACTTTGTCTTGTACTGCAACTCTGCATGCCTTAGTCTACCCCCGACTCGCAAAAGACCTCTGTCGTCTATGAATGGGTTGAGACTCTTCAAGTCACTGTTGTTCGGAATACTTTTGCCATTTTGCAAAGCAACTATTTCCTTGTTGAATGCCGAACGTTGTTCCATTTTTATTAGGCACTCCTTGGCGTAATTCAGCTCGGACGTCAATGATTGCGATGATTCTAACTCATTCTTCTTTCTGCAGAGCTGTATGAATCTTATACACGTAGCTGTAACTCGAACGAGTTTTATGAATGATGAGAATCTGTTTATCCAGTTCTCCTCGGGTTCGTCAACTGTTGCAATTGTAACTGTTATGCTCTGCTCCTCTGGGTTTTCTTCAACTGGTACTTCCAACTTAGACATTTAATCGACGTCATAGCTAATCGGATCTTGCAGCCATGTAGGCCCTTTCCATCAAAGTCGGCAATTTTGTAGTTCCTTTGAATTATATTCTCTTGAGACCAAGTCCGCAAGATTTTCCTTGGTGCCCACGTGAGACCAATCTTCTATTGAAGAAAACTCCTGGATTTCTCCTACTCGATGTGCAACAAATATTGGTAATTTCTTGTTGATCGCTTTTATCCAGTGTAAGACTATAGATGCATCTGTCCGATAAAACGTTCTGTGGATCTTGATACGTAACGCCTTTTTAACTTTCTTCATTAGTTGAACCAATAATTGTGCTGCACATAACTCCAATCGTGGAATGGATATTATCTTGATAGGAGCTACTCTAGATTTTGCACACAATAAATGCACTTGAATGCTGGCTTGTTTATCACTGCAGCGTACATAAATGCATGCTCCGTACGTACTCTCGCTGGCATCGCAAAATCCATGTAGTTGTATATCCATATCCGGACTGCAATCAAATACTCTGCGCTGAACTTCAAAACCATCCAACTCTTTCATATGCGCGATATACTCCGTCCATTTAGAAAATATGTCATATGGCAACTCTTCGTCCCAATCAATCTTTAGCTTCCACAAGGTTTGCATTAGGATTTTTGCGGTGATTAACACTGGTGCCAATAATCCAAGCTGATCAAATATTTGTGCAATATTTGACAGAATCGATCTTTTTGTATGCGTCGTAGATGATTTTATTTGGATAGAGTATTGAAAAGTGTTGAAATCTTGAGTTATTTTCAGCAAACTTGAGAGGTGGATAGATTATCAACTCGAATAACTAGTTCAGATATACAATGTTACTTTATTATTAAGAACAAAAAGTTAGAAACTCAAACAAGGGCTATAACGCAAATAAAGTTCGTTGGCACGCAAAATTAATACAATTGATAATACGCAGTTATACAAAGCTCTCTGTACTTATCTCGCAAGGCCTTACGATCCGCTCGCACGCACAGTTCGCACAGAGAGAAAGAGGAACGGGAAGCATCAAATCGCGAGACCCCGAGACAGGCCCACTATTGCCACCTGTCACCTTTCCTGTTCTTTAGACGCGCGCAACACGACTATTGCTAACTGATATACTACAGAGAGCTCCACAAAGAACAGAATACAGCTTGCTCAAAATTACATTTCTTAACACTCTCTCTTAATTTTGCGCAGGCTGATTTAGCAAACTTTTCTTACAATTATTAAACTTTTCTACATTTAACGGTTTAGTGAGTATATCAGCTATTTGATCATTAGTTGGACAATATTTAAGTCTTACGGTGTTGTGTTTAACTAATTCGTGTACAAATCTATATTTTACATCAATGTGCTTCGAGGTCATCAGCATCATTGCGCTCTGATTATCTATATTTAATTTAACTGAAATTTCTTCACCTAAAAGCTCTTCTAGCAAGGCTTTTAAGTACAAAAGTTCCTTACAGCATTCTGCTGCAGCCACATACTTTGCTTCAGTACTAGACAACGCTATAATTGGCTGTCTTCGAGAACACCAGATTATCGGACCACCAGCATAAAATATGGCATATCCCGTTGTGCTTCGTCTAGTTTCTTGGTCACCAGCATAATCCGAATCACAATACGCTACGAGTAGATTTCCATTGTTGCAGAATGAGATTCCTTCTTCCATATGTCCTTTCAGATACTTCAGGATATGTCTGACATCATTTACGTTTTCTTGTGTGTAACTTTCTATATGTCTGCTACAAAAATTAACTCCATACGAGATATCTGGTCTTGTTTTTGATGACAGATACAGTAGGCTCCCCACCACTTCTCTATATGGGTAATTTATATTTTTGAGTTCGGTTTGATTTCCGTCTCCTTTGAGTATTGGAACTTTTACAGGCTTTGCAGTGTCCATTCCATACTGTTTTAGCATTCCTTTTATATACTCAGTTTGGGTCAGTTTTATTTGTTCTTCTTCTCTTGTTATCTCAAATCCTACAAATGTTTCCGGATTGTTTACTGCCGTCATCTTAAACTCCGAATTCAGTTCCTTGATTATTTGTTTTAGATCTTGCAGGTTTTTACCCATTAGGTAACCATCATCCACATACACTCCTAGAATCAGTTCGCCGTTGTTTTTGATGAACAGGCACTGTTCACTTTCGAGCGGCTTAAATTCTTTTACTACTAGTCTGGCTTTGTACGTCCCGTTTTGTTTTATTTTAAATATCCATTTTCCGTGCAGGGGTTTTTGTGTTCCCAATCGTTTGGTATCTACCAAGTCCCACGTATTATTCTACTTTAGTGATTTCTTCTCTTCGTTTATTGCTTCCATCCATCTGTTTCTGTCTGACCCCGTAATTGCTTCTTTGTACGTCAAGAACACACATTCGCCATATTTCTCGGGACGTTTTGTTTTTCTTTGTGATTTTCTTATTTCTGTTTCTGATTTTCGTTCTTCCTAGTTTTCTTCCGTTTCCGTGTCTTCTTCATCTTCCTGTTGTTGTCCTCTTGTTTCTTCATCGTCAGTCTCTTCCTTTTCTTCTGTGACTTTTTCATACTCTTCTTCTTGTTCTTCATCTTCTTCCAGTAGAGTCAGTCTGGTTCCTTTTAATTTTGCTTTTTCCAAGTCTTCCAGTTTCTTGTCTTCAAACTTGACATTTCTCGCTACAACAATTTTTCTTTTTTCGGTGTCCCACAATCTGTATCCTGTGGGCGCATAGCCGACAAATGTTAATTTCTTGCTTCTTTTGTTTAACTTCTTCAATGACCCCATCACTTTCGTGAATGCTTCGCAACCGAACATTTATAGGGATTTTACATTCGGTTTCCGTTTCTCCCACATTTCATACGGAATTTTCTGTAATGATTCCGTGGGAGATCTATTAAGCAAATAAACAGAGGTGTACAGAGCCTCACCCCACATTTTTTTGTTTAACTCCGAGTCAAACAGGAGTGCTCTTGCTTTCTCCATCAAGGTCCTGTTCAATCTCTCGGCTCTTCCATTCAGTTGCGGTGTATATGGAACTGTATTATCTATTTGTATGCCTTTTGTTTTACACCACTTTGTAACTTGTTCATTTATATATTCTCTCTCGTTGTCGCATCTAATTTTTGAGACTCTTGTGTTCCAGTGAGCCTCCACCTTTTCTATATGTTCTTTTATCTTATCCGGAACCTCGTGCTTATTTTGTATTAAGAAAGCCATAGTATAATGCGTGTAGTCATCTAGGAATGTCAGAAAGTATCTTTTTCTATCCCACGTAGAAGGTTCCACTGGACCACATAGATCCGTATGAATAATTTGCAGCGGCCTTTTAGCTCTATTCCTCGACTCGCCAAATTTATTTCTTGATTGCTTCGCTTCTTGACATACCGCACATATTGTCTCCTCTTCTTCCATGTCTTCTGATGTCAAATTTAATCCTTCGCACATTTGCGTCAGTTTCTTCAGATTTCCATAGCTCAGATGGCCTAGCTTTTTATGCCACATTTTAGTACTACTATTCATGTTCTCTGTCAAGAATGAATCTTGTTTTATTTCAGCTTTACCTGAAACAAACCATTAGATAATTTTTGTCCCTTCATTATCGTTTTATCTTCGTGGCTTATTTCTACTTCATTCCCTGAAAACAGAACTTTACCACCATTTTTAGTTATCGCATTTACCGACAGAAAATTCGCATTTAGTTCAGGAACATAAACATATAGCATGTTTTTGAGCCTGCAGTTCTCAAACTCTATTTCTCCGCATCCTCTTGCCGTCATTGACTCAGAAGACTTCGCTATTCCAATCACCGAGCTCATTTTCTTCATTTGTTGTAAAGCGTTTTTATTGTTTGTCATGTTTGATGTACAGCCGGAGTCCACTATCCATGTGTCAGCAGCATTCATATCAGCCGTCAAGAAAGCTACTTTACTTTCTTCTTTTTTGCCACTTCTTTCTCTAAAATAACAATTCTTTTCACTGTGGTTAGTTTTCTTACAGATACTGCACCTCTGATTACCTGACGCCTCTGGACACGTCTTCGCAATATGTCCCGTTTTCACATTTGAAACATCGTACTTGTCTTCTTTCAACAGTTCCTTTAGTGCACGATTTTGTCAAGTGTCCCGTTTTATTGCATTTAGAGCACTTTCTATCAGTGGTCTTAAACGCTACTGCTTTTTCCTGCACCTCCTTCAAGTTATTTCTTGTTTCTTCCGCTATCAGTCTTGCAGTGAGGTTTTCCAGTGTCTTTTCCGCCTGTCTCGTCGACTCCCACGCACTCGCAAAGTATTTATATTCTTCAGGCAGTGTGGCTAATATCTTTGAGACTATCATTTTATCGTTAAGTTTAGCATCTAACGCGTTCAACCTAAAAGCTAAGTTTCTTAATTTACTTATGTATGTAGCAATATCTATATCTTTAGTATATGTTGTGCTATAGAATTCTTGAAGTAAATTACATCTTTTTTGTTCAAAATCCCTTTCATATATACTGCAAATTTTTACCCACATTTCACGCGCGCTTTTACAATCTAACACATGCAGCAACGGTTTCCTATCCAGCGTTGTAATTATTAATTTTTGTGCAGTCGCGTCTTTCTTTTTCCACTGCGAAGTTCTTTCAATCTCCGGTATATTTTGTGTTACTATTTTGTCTAACTCATTTGCTTTAAACATTATACCTATTTAAAACTTCCAAATTTGAAAATTATCCGCGTCGGTTAACTTTTCGATATGTCGCGAGCAACCTCGCCATTTCTATTTTAAGGTTGTTATTTTATCTCTGTCTTATGTGTGTATGTTCTCTCTTTATTTGTCACTCTTAAGGTGGAAGCACATAAAATTGCAGGAGCCATGAGCACGAATGCCGAAGCCATATGCACATGCGCTATATGGTGTCTGCATACTGCTATGGCTTCTGAATTTTCAATCTACATACACTATGCTTATGTATTTTTATGTAGATTGAAAATTTAGAAGCCATAGGCAGTATGCAGACACCATAGCGCATGCGCATATGGCTTCTGCATTCGTGCTCATGGCTCCTGCAATTTTATGTGCTTCCACCTTTATCGTCCCTGTACCTAACGACCTAGTGATCACGTGTCGTACGCCGCGTGTCGTAACCGGCCGTTCTCTCTCTCTCTCTCTCTCTCTCTCTCTCTCTCTCTCTCTCTCTCTCTCTCTCTCTCTCT
>NW_020215694.1:0-7076 GCF_003070985.1 Temnothorax curvispinosus | reverse complement strand
TCTCTCTCTCTCTCTCTCTCTCTCTCTCTCTCTCTCTCTCTCTCTCTTCTTTCTGTTTGCTTTCTCTCTATCTCTCAAGTTCTACGAATATTATTTTAGAAATTATTTTAACAACTACAATTTTGACTTTTACAAAAAAGAATTAGGCCGTTACCACTGGGCCCATAACCTGTTGAAATCTTGAGTTATTTTCAGCAAACTTGAGAGGTAGATAGATTATCAACTCGAATAACTAGTTCAGATATACAATGTTACTTTATTATTAAGAACAAAAAGTTAGAAACTCAAACAAGGGCTATAACGCAAATGAAGTTCGTTGGCACGCAAAATTAATACAATTAATAATACGCAGTTATACAAAGCTCTCTGTACTTATCTCGCAGGGTCTTACGATCCGCTCGCACGCACAGTTCGCACCAAAGAGAAAGAGGAACGGGAAGCACCAAATCGCGAGACCCCGAGACAGGCCCACTATTGCCACCTGTCACTTTTCCTGTTCTTTAGACGCGCGCAACACGACTATTGCTAACTGATGTGCTACAGAGAGCTCCACAAAGAACAGAATACAGCTTGCTCAAAATTACATTTCTTAACAAAAAGTATCCTGCCGTCGATTCCATTTAACGCCTAGCGTTTTAGATGCGCCATCTTTGTCTAGATCCATTATAATATTGCTGTCTATGTCCCTTGGTATGTCTTCTAATAACTCATCACTGTTGGACGCCCACTTGCGTAGTACAAATCCTCCTTCCAGCATAAGTGAAATGACTTGATCACGAATCGCCCTCGCTTCTTCGATAAAATCTTCACCGGAAATGAAGTCATCTACATAAAAGTCTTCAAAAGCTGCCAAAGCGCCTTTAGGATATTTGTGTGCCTCCAGATGCGCTAGTTCATCAATAGACTTTGTCGTCAGAAAAGAAGACGCTGCAGATCCGTACGTCACCGTCAACATCTCGTATGTCTTGAGAAGTTTCCAAATATGCTTCCTCCAAACTATACGCTGTAGTGAGGTTTGCTTTTCGTTTATTAATATCTGCCTGTACATTTTGGCAATATCTGCGATCATTGCATACACAAATCTTCTGAATCGAATTAGTATTGAAAAATAAATCTTGTTGCAACACTGGACCAACCATTAATGCATCATTGAGTGATTTGCCGCTGGTAGTTTTGCTAGATGCGTTGAATACTACCCTTAATCTCGTGGTAGTACTTGTTTCCTTTATTACACTGTGATGAGGTAAATAATATTGCGGTCGAACATGCCAAGATGGAGAATCCTCCTTGACTTCCTTACTTCCTTCATATGACCGAGTTCTACGTATTCTTGCATGAAATTTGTGTACTCCATTTTCAGCTGTGGATTATTTTCGAGTCTTCTCTCCAACTTTTTGAATTGTTGAATCGCTATGTTTCTGGATTCACCGAGTTTTTCTAGTTGATCTTTTCTTACTGGCAGTGTTACTATAAAACGCCCTTCCTCGTTGCGCTTATGTTTGTTTGAAATGTTCCTCGCAGAGGCGTTTCTCGGAGGATCTCGTATTTTGGCGTTCGGTGTTCTCGATCTGCCTTTAGCCATGTTTGCGTTAAGCACCTCGTTGGTAACCAAATTGCAGACTGTACCCGTTTGCTTTGTAGCGTCACAATTGCCTGACACTATCCAGCCGAGTAATGTCTTCTGCCACGTTGGTTGCGTTTTGGAAACTAAAATCCTTCCAATGCACATCATGTCAAAGAATATCTCCGCTCCCAGCAGCAGATCCACCTGCGATGACACATGAAAGGCCGGATCAGCTAATTCAATACCTTTAGGAATCTGTAATTTTGCAACGTCGATACGATCCACGGGAATTGCCTGCGTAATTTGGTCAATCACCAAGCAACTTAAATTCGCTCTATAGTCATTGATCTTGGACATTACCGCTAACTTAACCTTCTTGTGAGTTTGAGTAGATATCTTATCCAGTCCATAGACAGGGACGTTCACTGACTGCTGTTTTAAATTTAATTGCTTAGCACACTCGGCAGTAATAAAACAAGACTGCGAGCCACTGTCCAATAATGCGCGGCAAGAAATGCTATTGCCTTTACTGTCAAGTACATTGACCATTGCTGTTGCGAGAAGTACTTGCCTATTCTGATTCAAAGAATTATGGCTTGCGCTGGTGGTTATTGTTTTGTTCGTGGTCGACGATTCTGTATCTTCCGTTGAAGACGCTTTCTTGTCTGCTGTCACCTGCTCCCAGTGAAGAAGTGTCTTGTGTCGTTTGCCACATTCGCGACATGAGCCTGAGCCGCAATGTTTGGCCTGATGCGGTGCTATACTTTTCAATATACCAACTATTCTCTGCTTTAAATATCTTTTCTTTCAATATACCAACAATTAACTGCTTTAAATAATTTTCATTCGTTCATACATGTACTATTTCCACATAAATATCAGTCATTTATGTTTATTAGTACTTAAAATAACTGCTACATTTTTCAAACTTTTTTGTTTATAACTTTTTAATAAAAAACGAGCGTCGGCTAAAACTTTTTGAAGGTCACTCAGGAGGGTGACCTTAACAACATATGTCAAGGTCAAGGTCATCGGAGGTGCCTCCCCTAAAATGCATAATTACCACAAAGAATAGACTTTATGAAGTTAAATTAAAAGAAGATCGAAATGTAAAGACTTATTTATCAGAAGAGATAAGCGATGCGGCTGAGATGTGGCACAGAAAACTTGGTCATACAGGACTGGATAATATGAAGAGAATATTGAAGATAAGCAAAGAGGAATGGACTTGTCGTTGACACAACTGAGTAAACTGGAGAAAGTTTGCAGAATTTGTATGGAACCAAAGCAAACAACCCGGGAAAAAATGAAAGAGATCTGAACAGATTTGAGCAGATCTCATCAGATCCAATCCACTCAGATCTGGTTTGATCAAAATATTGGCCCTATCTGATCAGATCCAATCAAACATGAGTAGATCTGATCCAATCCTAGAGGATAGAGTCAGATATGTAACGAGAATAATCTATTATATCTGCTCAGATCCAATCAGACATGAGTAGATCTGATCCGATCCGGTGTCCATCCACTGCAGAAAATTGTTGTTTTCAAATGTTATTTTTTAAATATGCCACTTTATTATAAAAGTGGACTCCACGATACAAAAGTTGTGCCGTTCCACGATTTACATAACTTGGCGCAACTTAGCACGACACTGCCGTGTCTGATACCGTTCTTATACCACTGTTCATCAAATTTTAAATACGAGAATCAGATTCCGTCGAATGCCATCTATCGGATACTTTGAGATGCAATAACATTATGATCTGATCATATATAATCTTATATGACTATATAAGTTTATATGTGATTATATGATTTTATCAGTTTAAATTATAAGGTATGTTTGCAAAATAATTTAAAAGATTTATGTTTTATATATACATATACACATTAATCTTTTATATTTACCTATTATTAATTAATTTTGCACGGTACTTTTTTAATGGAATATTTATAATAAATTCTAAATATGGTGTATCGAAATTAACAATTATTATTAAATTGGCAAAGACTATGTATATTATATATGTTAATGTTTGAAAATTGAGAAAACTGTTTTTAATATAAAAATTAATTGATTTTTTGACCAAAAATTATTTAAAAGCTCCCCTTTACAGAGTTAATACTATATTTGATATAATTCCAACATTGGGTGTAAAAATTAATAATAGACGATTTGAGAACGAAATTTTTATAAGTTCTATACTGGCGAGATCTGCTCAGATCCGGCAAGATCGGAAGAGATCTGATTGGATCAGCAACACAACTTTGTAAGCCAAGATTGGACTTATCTGGTGAGATCAAGATATGTTTGACTAGGTCTGCTCAGATCCGGCAAGATCGGAAGAGATCTGATTGAATCAGCAACACAACTTTGTAAGCCAAGATTGGTCTTATCTGGTGAGATCAAGATATATCTGACTAGGTCTGCTCAGATCCAGCAAGATCAGAAGAGATCTGATTGGATCAGCAACACAACTTTGTAAGCCAAGATTGGTCTTATCTGGTGAGATCAAGATATGTCTGGCTAGGTCTGCTCAGATCCGACAAGATCTGAGGCATAATGTCTGCTTGTACTTCAGGAGATCTGAGGCAATCAGATAATGTCCGATTATTATAGATCGGAAGAGATCCGATTGGATCTGCGATTATATATCGAACGGCAGCAATGGTCAGATCTGGTGAGATCAGATTATAGTTCAGCATATCTGGCTGCATGTGATTAAATATGGCCATGCAGATCTGGCGAGATAAAATTGTATCCAATCAAATCTGATTTTACTTGAATTTCAGATCTTGTTGTACCTCATTTTATCAAATCAGACGTGGTCAGATCTCCTCCATTTTTTCCCGGGAAGAGTTAAGTTTAATGCTTCAAGAGCAAGAGCTAAGAGGCCACTTCAGATTGTACATACCGATCTATGTGGTCCAATCGGTCCAGACACTTGGGATGGACATAGATACTTTATCACCCTTTTGGATGACTATACACTGCGACGCTTTTTCCCCCGGTCTCGCAATCCGGTGGAGGGCTATCGAGGATTGGCAGCACGCACGACTAATTCCGACACCAAAAGATTGGGCGCCAGGTGCGACGGATCGCACCACCGTACACTAATATGTCCGACGCGATATTCCCGGCAATACCTCAGGGCGTAGGGCTCTTTCAGGGAATTCGGAGAGAGGCGTCACACAATTAATCACACTCACAAGAAAATAAATAATAATAACGAAATATATATTTAGTCAGGCAGTATCAAGGTGTATAATCGATCTGAGTCTCGTATTACCGCAACAATGCAGGCGAGGCGGACGCACGAATGCCGCATACGCAATAAGGGCACGCAGTAATGTCGACCATGAAACACCGTAGACTAATGCACGCGAAGTTCTCAACGCAACAGATAAACGCAGACGGACACACGAAAGCTTAACAGAAATAATGACGATTCAGGTATCGCGGTACCTGGCTTCAACACAATGAATTTACGCCACGAGGCCGACGAATCGCTCGCCGCACCCTCCGCGGCTCCTTCAACGCACACCCGGGCCACTTCGATTCCGCGCGACGCAAAAAGTATGGGCGATCTCGCCGAGTCGACCACGCTGGCCGGCGATTGCCCCCGAACACGAAATAAGGACTCGTATCGCGGACGATCCCGCGGCTTGCCACGCGAATCCCGAATTCTCTCGCAAGCACGGAGATTCCGCGGCCCCGCACCGATCCCGTCGATCTCTTCGTCCCGCCAAACCAATATTCGCTGTCCTCGAGGGCCCGGATGCGTTACTCAAATACGAGGGCGAGTGCCCTTCAAATTACATGACCACTCGCGGCTCGCCGTTACCCGCACAACTCGCTCCCGTTATCGCCACGCAAGACCTCACTCTCATTATCACTCTCGTTAATATGGCCAGGACGCGACACGATTACGAGCTCAAATAATATGGCCAAAACGCGATACGATTACGGACATAAACTCTAGCACAATGAAACGCGACACAATCACGAATAACGCGATACGATTATTTACATTAATTTGACGAAACGCTACATAAACGCGACACGATTATTTCGATTCACACATTCCAACGCCACGCGACTGTCGGCCGTGGCGGTGCTCGCGGGGAGGGCGCAAATGGTCTCTACGCATTCGAGAGCTCACTCTCGGCAAGGCCCTGGCACTTTTTCCACACGACTCGATTTCAAGGCGAGCGCAAGGTATCGCACGCTCTAACGCGGTACACAGGTATCCTGCGTAACTTCGGTAACCAACGTGTGCCACGGGCCGATGCCTCGAGCGAACCCTCTTCTCTTAACGCGGGGACGCCAGAGTGGTGACCTTACAAGCGTTGTCGTCCCTCCGGTAGTCCGGGCAGCTCAAAATGCAGGAGATGCTCCTCGCTCGTTAGCCGGCACGACAGTGTCGGAAACGATAGCCTGCCGGGATCGCGCCGGTTCCCCGCGCCTGCGCTGTGGCGTGTCGCTCGACCGGATTGCCGATCCTAGCGCTTCCTGCGCCTAGGCCGCACGTGCGCCGCTCCTTCCGGGGGCGCCACTCCATTCCAGGGCGCTTTCGTCGGCGCCTCAGCTTCTCGCGCGCCTCCCTTTCCGGCGACGCCGCTGCAATCACCTCCGATTCGGCGCGGGCTTTTCGATTCACCCGGCTGTCCGGGCCGCGATGATCGGGTCGGCGTTCGGGGTCAGGCTGGCCGGGCCTCGGCCCCGTCTGCCGACATCCCCCTCGGGGTGACGGCCCCAGGGCTGCGCCTTTCCCTAGGCCGCTCCTCTGCACCCTTGTGCCACTGGCAATTCGCTCGTGGGTGATCTGGGGTCCTCCTGAACGTTATACCGCCGCTGTTACGACCGAGTGCGGGGTGAATTTCCGGCCGGCGACGCTCATGCGCTTGCGGGGAGGTCCGGGCGATCCGACTTCCAGCCATGTCCCTTGGCCGTCTCTTTGATCCTCTGCCCCTCCTCGTTGCGGCCCCCGGCCGTTACAGATGGAGTCCGGTCACCACCGGCAATCCCTTAAAAACTTAATACCTAATTAGACCAATTACTATACGCAACCGCCCTCCTCTCGCTCCAACGAGGAGGCACCCCCGAATTCCCCTCGGCCGAGCCCGTCCGGGAAGGAGACGCGACTTGTCACGTCACACAAGATAGCACCGTATCTCGAAATTTAAAAGAGAAAGAGTAGACAAAATATTTCAGAATTGTCTCGACAATTTTGTCAGATATTTTTTAATGTATAATTCTTAAACAATAAAACAAAAATAGAAAAAGATGTGTGTGTGTGTGTGTGTGTGTGTGTATACATAGCGTAACATATATGATATCTTAGATTGATATATATATATATTCATGTAGATAACAATGTAAGATATATGTTACGCTGCACACACACACACACACACATTCCTTTTTCTTTTTCTTTTTATTGTAAGAACTGTAATGTATTGAAATGATATATAGCAACTGACTCGTAAAGTTTCAAAATTTGTGAAA
>NW_020215693.1:0-1913 GCF_003070985.1 Temnothorax curvispinosus | reverse complement strand
CACAAGAGTTACGGGAAAGATTAAGAGCGACCAACAAAGTTGCCAGGGAACACGTACAAGAAGAAAAGATTAAAGCGAAAAAACAGTATGATACAAAGACTAAAGAAACCAGTTTTCGTGTAGGTGACAAAGTACTCATGCACGATGAAACGTTACGACGCACAGTGGTCCAGAATCATCATTTTTTGTTCAAAATTGTCTACAGACCACAATTCTCAATGAAATCAAACAAATTTTTTTTTAAAATACTCGTGAATAGATAACAAAAAAACGTAAGAGAAGGGTTTTTCGAATTATTTTGAAATCTGATTATGGCATAATAAAGAATTCGGAAAATATATGAAAAAAACTTAGTTTTCGGAAAATTTTTTTGGTTTACGTTGCTGAAAGTCATTGTAAGAGGTCTTTGAGGTTGCTAATCACAAATTTGATCTCAGATGAACGAAATTCAAGATGGCGGATCCAATGTGGCGCATCAAAAATCGGAAAACGATAAAAATAGTGTAACATTTCTTTATTAATGTATGTTCGCGAGAGTTTGTTCAACCGCAGCGCAGAGTGTAGGAAGTCGAGGCTAGAGTGTAGGAAGTCGAGTGTAGCCTCGACTCCCTACACTCTAGCCTCGACTTCCTACACTCTAGCCTCGACTTCCTACACTCTGCGCTGCGGTTGAACAAACTCTCGCGAACATACATTAATAAAGAAATGTTACACTATTACATATAAATCACAAAGAAAGAGTTAGTTTTTTCATCGCCTATTTCATTTACATGATACATTGAATTGAGTGGGAATTAGAACATATCAATATGGATGTTGTTCTATCAAACGAAATTTTGTGCCAGATTGTAATGGATAATAACTTTAAGGATTCCGAAGACCTTTTTAAGCATCTTGATGCAATGAATAATTTTAGTGCACAGTTTGATAAACAACAATTGAGACATTTAAAATCAAAGCTTACTTTTTTTATGACAACATTTCTTACCAAGTTTAGAAACTCGCAATATATAGTAGAACAATTCTTAAGAACTCATGTGAAATGGCTACAACGCAATTTCGTTTTTTCTGTTGAACAAAAGCAGAGTGGTAGACCATCTCTGGATAGCTTTGACCATCTCTCAACATCCACGAAAAGGCGCAGAATCATTAGCCTTCGAGAAAGTCATGCTGCTGATGTAATAGAAATGGCTTTTTTGGAAAATTTAAAATCAACTGGGAAGAAAGAGGTAGCTAAACAAATAGCTCAACTCTTACAATCATCAAAACAGGATGAGGAATCGCTTCACGATACAAACGAAGACGATACTCTTTCTTTCAATAATGATGAAGCTTTAGCCCTATACGAAGATGCAAAATTAACAAAGCATCAGTATCAAACAATCCGGTTTCGCCTGAAAGATAAGGGTGCAGATATTCTTCCTCCATATATAATTTTATTAGAAGCTAAGAATAAGTGTTGTCCCGATTCATTAGATCTTCAGATAACTGATACGTTTGCCGAAGTAGAACTACAAAAATTACTTGATATAACGGTATCACGTTTAATTTTGGACCCTACGAATTCAGAAGCTATGATAAAAAGTAAGAATACGCCTACTTTGACTCTAACGACAAAATGGGGCTGTGATGGATCCTCGGGACTCAGTGAATACAAACAAAGGTTTTCCGACGATCAGAGTTCTGATGCTTCTGTTTTCATGACTTCGATGGTTCCATTATCTTTGAAAGTTGATGGAACTGACAAAATCATATGGAAAAATCCCCATCCAGCCTCTACACGCTACTGTAGGCCTATCAAATTCGAATTTGCGAAGGAAACGAAAGAAAAAGTTTTAAGTGAAGTAAATTCGATTAAAAACAAAATAACTAATTTGATTCCAACGGAGATTAAAATAAATAATATCAACTAT
>NW_020215692.1:0-1958 GCF_003070985.1 Temnothorax curvispinosus | reverse complement strand
AACGAGAAATTATTGTTTCAAATAATGCTTTAATTGACTGTTAAATGCGGTGCGCGTTCGCTTCTCGCAACGGACTTTCCGTTTTCTTGCCTTTATTTTACGGAGAACGAAGATTAATTACAAGCTCATTGTCGTTTTATCTCGCAACATGATTGTCATTTATCTATAATTTTTTAATATTCCGCATATGTTTAATAATTACGAGTCTAATATAAACGGTAAATCTTTTACGAACGCGTAATCTACAAATAAAAAAATTTAATGTTTTATAATATTTCTGCGAAAATTAAAAAAACAAATTATTTTTTATTATATATCATAAATTATATAATATACAAAAATTTTCTCTCTGTGTTTTTGTATTTTAAAATATTAAACATAATTGCAACAGAATATTCCTTTAATATATAATGATAAATATCTCAAATACCTACAATATTCAGTAAGTCTATTTACTATGAAAATCTACTTTTCATAATTAATTTAAATTTATATGTAATTAAGTTTAATAAATGAAAATCTGTCTTTCCTTTCTCTATCTTTTTTCTGATACATTTAAATTCTATATAAATCAATCATACATGTTAATTACATTTGTCTTACTTTTCTCGGCACGTATTATAGATGAAAAAAAGAGGCTCAATGTGTATCTACAACATAATATCCACACAATAATGTATATTTATTCCAATCCGACTAAACGTACGTACCGGTAGAACGTTCTCTCCGCTAATTATAAGTAGCAAACACGCGTTCGGTCAAAGCCGAACCAAACAGCGGTCGAGATGATCGAGTGCGCCGCACACAACGCTACGCGCTTTCAACGTCTAAGCATGACGAGTAACAACAATTCGACAACAATACTAGTGTACAATAGTATATTGTACAACTAGTGGAAAAAGTGGTCGATTCTGAATGAGTGCGACCATCACACTCATTTGGGCTCGACCACTCTTCCCACGAGTTGTTCATACTATTTTTCCTAACAAGAGCGTGAAACAGGCCGCTTTTCGCGCTTGTTTTACAATTTCATTTCTTCACTAGTTGAGAAATGGCTCCATGTTTCAACGCTTACGTCATCATTGCGAAATGGATCGTTTTGCTCACTCAAAACAAGCGCGAAAAACGGTCCATTTCACGCTCGCGTTAGGAAAAGATAATATTTACGCTGCTGAGATGAGTAAAACAATTCTTTAACTCAGCCAGTACTCCAATTTAAATAACAATTGCAATACTTCTGTATTATATTTTTGTTCATTACAACACATATGTTAATTAAGAAACGACATGAAAATTAATTTGACATTCATATCAATGCTGATAGTTTAGTAATATTATAATTAACATTATAAAATATTAATAATTTAATGTAAATATAGCTTCTTCTCGACAATTTTTTCGATTCGCTTTGCGACATGACATTCAATGATGTTTAATAATTAATTCTTACGAATTATTTTATATATAGTGTAATCGGAATTCTATTTAATCTTTTCCAACGAATTAAAAGAGAATTGGCTATTTTTTTTATATTTTGTGACACAAATTAAAATTTTATTTTTATATTTGAATATTAATTAAATATATAGTGTATACCCCTACTCATGTATTCCAAGACGTACGAATACGTTTTATTAAATATAACGTATAGTTGCATCACAGTTTATAATATAACAATGACGACTCCGCCCCGGCAATTTTAACATTTCAATTTTTGCACTTTTGTCGTTTTCACTCTATACCAGTTGAACAAAGCGACGTAGATTTAAAATATCCGTATAAATTTTGCAGCCAAGGGTTCACTCTTTACAACGGTATGCCACATTTTACTAAAATTATTTGTTTCGTTGTTAAAAATCGGCACCAAAAAGAGAGTGACGACTTCGCCCCGGTCTCCCCTACTACTGATATAAATAGATTAATTCTCTTTAATGTTAATTTTCATATATATTTCAATA
>NW_020215691.1:0-2465 GCF_003070985.1 Temnothorax curvispinosus | reverse complement strand
TAAAAATATTAATTTTTTAATATCTATAATAAGAAACAAGATTTTTAATAAGATTAAATAAGGAAACTTGAGAAAAATCGTAGATATTAAATTTTATTAATTTTGAAAACTACAAATTGAGAAAGTGCAATTTTATAATTATTTTCTAATTTGTTTTGTTTGATGTAAGAATGGCTTTCTGGAGAATTGCTTTTTGTTTCTTACACGCACATGAATTGATAATTTGTAAAGTACGAAGTAATCTTAAATATTTTTCCTGAATTTTATACATATATATTATTTGTTTGAAATGGTATATTAATATTCTTTGTATAAGAAACTAGCTTCTTTAAATTGATAGTTAATCGAGGATTATAAGTAATCGTAGGCGTTAGTGTTTTGTTTGATTTCGGGGGTTTTTATGGTTCGTGCGAGGATATTCGCAACGAATTCGCGTATATGATGATCGTATTTTTGGTTCGTGCTCTCTTTCGTATTCCATCCTATTCGAAAGGGCTGCATTATAAATCGTGTGAAATCCAAGTGTCTGACCTCGATCGGCAGCGGTGGATCCCCGTTAAAGGGTAGAAAGACGAAAAAGAGAACGAGGGAAAGAGAGAACGAGGGTTGCGAGCGGAAGAGCCGAGTGAGGGGGTGCGGGAGAGGGAGAATCATCGTGCGAATTTTACGCTAACTCGATAGCTGGTTGGAATAGATTACATCGATCGGCAAAATCTTTCTGCGTGGATGACGCTTCTGTAGGTAAACGGTCGAGACATTGTCAGCGCGTTTTGCACCATTTATTTCGCGATAATGTTTCCCTTTGCTGTTGCACACGATTACCACACAGACAAGTTACAATTGGATAAAAAATATATTTTTTATTCGTATATTATTTTGCTAGAGAGCAGCAGAGAAAGATAGAGAACGAGAGAGAAAGAGAGCGATTCCGGAGGTCTACTGAAATCAAAACAAAACGGAAATTAAAACGTTATTGATTACTGGATTCATTAGTTTACCTACTGTTATTTACTGTGACGATGTTATTAAAAAAATAATCAAATTAATTTCATTATATCTTAAAAGACTACGGTCTGGATATATAACTATTTTAAAATTATGTACTTAAATTTTTACATTTTGCAGTTTTTTCTAATATCTTGTTTGAATATCCAGAGGAATATACGAAAGTAAGTCTTTTTATCAGTAAACATTGAGTGAACGAACATTCGTGCAAAATTTTATGAGGGATTAGGCGGAATTCTTTTCTAACAATAAGTGTGACTATATACTAGGAGGCTGACTAACGTCTAGTTTCGAGGGTCTAGCGTTTACTTTGTCATTATTTTCATTAGCAGGGAGCGAGTTATATCCGGTTGATCAGGGGATATTGCTGGCCTATCAATATTGTGATGTGAGATTTCGGGCATATTTTCGTTCGAACAGTAAAAATAAAAAACTGCGCCTGTTATCGCGAATATCGCGGGTCACTCCGGTTGCTGCTTGTATATCGGATTTACTGAATTTATCGATTGAAAGTTGTGCTGATTTACTTAATAGCCACACGATGTATTCTATACGGGTCAACTCGATCCCTCCGACATTCACGCTGTTTTTCAAGAAAATTTTTGACTTATAGTAGGAGTGCGATTAGCGTTTTTTCCTCGGCTTATCGCATTCAGCCTGCATGGTCAGCTGTCCGTTGCTGAGTCGGCTCGGTGGATGAGGAGGTGTGGGTGCAGGTCAATGTCAAATATCGCGCCTCAAATATCGCTATCAGCTGACTGCTTGACGGTTGCGTGAATATTTCACGTCGACTTTTTTCTTCCGATATACGTGCTCCCTGACTTTGTCTCCGGAGATTTTTGGGTTGTATGGAACGTTTCCATGGTTCTCTATTGACAATGTGCCTTTACTTCTTGCAGTATAAAAATGTTTTCTGGGATATTTTGGTAATCCTTCCCAGATATTTGGACTGTCTTACTGGAAATACCTCTATAATCTCTCTTGGATGTCTTGGCGACCCCGTTGCTGTCACAAATTATGTTGTGCCGCTCCAGGCACAACGGGATTCTCTGTTAAGGTTCGTCTTAGGCGCTCTTTGGAACTCCGAGTCTCTCCCGAGAGAATTTTGCACAGATGTTTGCTCACTCAATGTTTATTAAAGAAATTACAATTTATAGTATATATAATATATACATATATGTATATACATGTAATATAATATTCATTTTTTGAGATTCAAGGCAATTTGGAAAAGTATAAGCTCATTAAAATCTACAGAAAAAACTTTCTGTCTTCTAAAAATCTCGATATTAATTAAAAATACGTTTCTGGAGTTCTTGAATGAGATGAGACAAAAGAATGTCTCACATGTCAGTTAAAATACTTTTATTTCCGTAAGTGTTGTATTACGCGTCCTGCAAAATTTTTAATCTCTTCTCTTAATATTCTGCATTAGAATATCCACAAAAGTAGAATAAGCT
>NW_020215690.1:0-2921 GCF_003070985.1 Temnothorax curvispinosus | reverse complement strand
AAAAAGGTAGTGGCTGCTTTTGTAGATCCAAGGGCGGCATTTGATTCAGTGGACAGGACGGTTTTGGGAAGATGTCTGAAAAAACCAGGGGTGAGTGAGAGGTTGGGAAAGAGAATCATGGAAATATACGAGAAAACAAGGAGTGCAGTGAGGGTGGAAAAAAGATACGGAAGGAAATTTTGGACAGCGGAGGGGTAAACGGAAAAATTGACAGAGCCAATCAGGATTTAAACTTGAAACCTTTCGTTTTAGATCCAAGGGCGGCATTTGATTCAGTGGACAGGAGGGTTTTGGGAAGATGTCTGAAAAAACCAGGGGTGAGTGAGAGGTTGGGAAAGAGAATCATGGAAATATACGAGAAAACAAGGAGTGTAGTGAGGATGGAGGAAAGATACGGAAGAAAATTTTGGACAGCGGAGGGGTAAACGGAAAAATTGACAGAGCCAATCAGGATTTAAACTTGAAACCTTTCGTTTTCTACCTTCGTAGTCTGTTACTGTGTGTTGCTTCACAATTGCTTTACCCCACATAGCAAAATGTTGGCAGTATGCCGACAGTATGCCAGTAAATTTACCTCATAATTTCGCAGCAAGATCTTCTTGTGCTGTGTTTTTTATTCTATCCTCTTTGATTTTTACTACCTTATAATCTGTTCTATCAATAAGTATGCCAGTTTACGTTGCATCTCTATTTTATATTTAAATATAAAACTGCATTATATATATGAGAAAAATAAAAAAAAAGAAAAATTTTAATAGTTTTAGGACGTTACAAACATGTAAAATAATCTAATATTATCAATAATATATTCACTATTATTTAAACTGTACAATTAGTAAAAAAGATTTGGGTAAATTTTATTTTTAATAATTGCTTTTGAATGATTCGTTTTTAGCATATTTTATATATAAAAATCAATAAATGTGTAAAGTAAGGGTTTTTACGTCTTTAATTATATAAGTAAATTATGTCCTCATCAGCATTAATAAAGTGCGGTGTTTAGTTTTCGAGAAATAAGGAGGTGTCGCTTTAGAGGACCTATGTCGATATTAGCGACTTACCTCTTCATTTCTAATAAAAATATAAAAAATGTACGGTTGTATATTCGTGAAATAAAATAAAAGCGCGCGCGTAGCGCGCGCCTGTGTTGTTCTAGTCCACTTTTAAAAAAGGCGTGTTACCTGAATGAATTTCGTTTGTATCGAAAAATTGAAGCCTCTTTTCCGCGATGCCGATTGGTTATCTCGATTGATTGCCGCGCCGTAGCTTGCTTCATCCCGTGAGAGACTGTCATCGCGGAGTGTGACGAGTTTCGTGCGTGTAGTGCGTCGTGTGTGTCGTGATGTGACAGCTCGCGTCGTGTCGCGAGGTTAATCGTCTCGCGTCGTGTCGTGATTATTATATAATAGCAAAATGTTAAAGCTAAATAGCGCGCGCGAAGCGCGCGTCTGTAGTGTCTAGTCCATTTTTAAAAAAGGCGTGTTACCTGAATGAATTTCGTTTGTATTGTAAAATTGAAGCCTCTTTTCCGCGATGCCGATTGGCTATCTTGATTGATTGCCGCGCCGTAGCTTGCTTCATCCCGTGAGGGACTGTCATCGCGGAGTGTGGCGAGTTTCGTGCGTGTAATGCGTCGTGTGTGTCATGATGTGACAGCTCGCGTCGTGTCGCGAGGTTAATCGTCCCGCGTCGTGTCGCGATTATTATATAATAGCATAATGTTAAAGCTAAATAGCGCGCGCGAAGCGCGCGCGTCTGTAGTGTCTAGTCTATAATAAAAAAATCCATGTAGACGCGAGAAGTTGGCCCGTGGTCGAGTTGTATTGTTGCCGCTTTTCTGCGTGCGTGATTGGCCGATGCGTGCGTGCGGTCGATATGATGCGGCGATCGAGATCGCGCTGCGCGTTTCGCGTGCGTGTATGTATGTATATACATATGTGTATGTGTCGTGTGATGTGACAGCTGGCATCGGTTGCGCGAGGTTAGTGGGATTATTTATATAAATATGTATGTGTCGTGTGATGTGACAGCTGGCATCGGTTGCGCGAGGTTAGTGGGATTATTTATATAAATATATATATAAATTATATTTTACATATTAATATATTTTAACGTCATTTGTAATGTTTCAATATTTATTGCTTGCTCGTACAAATCTAATCTGGTATACGTTACAGTAACTATAGATTTTTGATACAGATTTATCTTTGTAATTGTATATTTTATATATATATCGTATATTATATATAAGCAGACGTAAGTAATAATTACTGTTTTTGCATTTGCATTATGTAAAATTTGTCTTATTTCAGATATACCGATAAATTTAAAATATTCGAGAAGATATGATGGGATTAGCTATTGGTGCTCATGGTGCAAATATATTCAACAAGCGTGAAAAGTTGATGACATTACAAATATCGTTAGAAGAAAATTCATGCACATTTAAGATATAATATAGAGAGGTAATTATAAAAATTATATTATTGCTTGTATTATTTCAAAGAGTATTGTTTTATAAAAGTTTACTGACTGTTTTTATCTAAAATGTATGTACATATTCGTATATGTATATGTTGCATTATATTGAGCTGGTACTTATCAGATTTCTTTCTCAATCACAGACGCATGAAGCTGTTAAAAAAGACTGATTTATGCTGGAATACAGCGATAACCTAGAAATAAATAGATAGTGACAGTCGTGACCATCGCCGCGTGATAGATATAGGGTGCGTTCGGGGAGACGCTATTAGCGCTACCTAGCGCTACTGGCTCGCGGAGCTCTATGATAGCGCTACTAAACGCTATCGTGACGTCATTACTGGTAGTGTTATACGTCATAACTGCTCGCTACCAACGCTCTTCCTTCCGAGGTAGTGCATTAATAGCGTTAGCGTTTACAGGCTCTATGAACAGCGCAA
>NW_020215689.1:0-3720 GCF_003070985.1 Temnothorax curvispinosus | reverse complement strand
TGTGTAATTACGAAGCTGCTACTTTTTGATTGAAATATAGAATAACTCTGGGAGCGAATAGAATAAAAACAAAATTAATCACGTTGATGGAAAAAGTTTCACCGGCGTATTTATTCGAATTTATAGCTCGCGCGGACGTGCGTGCATTTATTGATCTTTTTGTGCCACCCATTATCCATCCATAGAATCTGCCTTGCTCTCCCCCACTCTCCTCTCCCTACCCTGTCCTCTCGCTTATCTCTCGAGCCTTTTCATCGTAGCACCGCGTCAATGTCTGTAAATATTAAAGCCGTTAATCTAAATCCTCGAAGTCGACTTGACCCGCCTCGTCTCTTTTTCGACCTCTTTTATTTTCCATTTCTCTTAGCTAACGACATTAAACGGAAGTACCCACTGCTGCCTTAATGAAATTTACTTTTGTAGCTTCGTGGAGCTCACGAAGCCTGAATTGCATTATGAGGGATCGAGAAAGAGAGAGTGATGACGGATTCGTCTGTCGACACAATGGTTAATTAACCGAAGATTAGGAATCGTTTATCGCAATATGAAATTGCATATTGTCGTTTGTATAATATTCGACTGAAATATCTGGCGCGTCACGTCTGATGCAATTTTAGTCTGATGTATAAACGCGAAATTTTTGGTAAGCCGTATCGTGCTCTTCATCAAATTGTCGCCTCGACCGCGGCGTCAAGGTTGTATCCCTCTACCCCCCCCTCCCTCTCTAAACCGTTTAATCGGTGTAAAGCTCAGATTTCTCCTTTTAGACTCTCGTTGGAGCGCACGCTAGATTCTCGTCAAAATAAGGAGCGGGCGATAAGAATCTTTTATTCAGTCGCGTGATAACGTGCGCCGGCGCGAAACAAGACGCGACGAGCGCGCGATGATTCACTCGCGCGTATCACCATCGAAAAATTCCAAACATTGTTGACGAATTATGCGGAGAGCTCGTTTTAGTAATTTAGTTGATCTACGCGGTGCATCACGATTTTGACGATCGTCATCGTCATCCCGCGAAATCGTATTAAAATTAAAGCTCCTCCCCCGTGCCGCCCCCCCCACGCGCGCCGAACCGCGATCGCTGTGACGTCGTTTCAATGTAATAGAGTTAATGAATACGTGCGATTAGATATTGTGCCGCGTGGCACTGCATAGCGAGGGAAAACTACCAGGCGAGGAAGCCGCTAACACTCGGAAATTCTGCCGCGGACTGTACATCATGCTAAAATTCTAATCGGTAAAATTAGTCGGGAGGGGGTACAGTCACGCCAGAAAGTCTGGCTGACCGCGATTCTAAGCAAGAAAGTTATGAAATCAATTCAACGTAGGCGCGACTTATATTGTACCGTGACTTTTTCCCGAGGTAAATAATTAAATAGCTTGCAACCCTAATACCAATAATTAATTTTAAAAGAAAAAGAACTTGCTCGTATAACTAATAATAATCTCAACGTCAAATAGAATCGCGAAGGTTAATCGTAAATAATATTTACCGGACTAATATTATTTAAACGCGAAGATATCACGAATAACTTTTTTATAATATTATAAATACACATCGGGGAGAAAAAGAGTACAAATTAAATGCTGAATATCACAATGTAAAATATCTGTGTGTCGATAAATGCGTTTGTGATAAATGCGAGGCACTTTGCTCTCGGCTCTACAAATATTTATGTATAGTGGTTTACATAAATGTCCTTCTGTAATAATAAGCGCGTTATCACGCGTATCGTGTTTTTCCTTTCTATCTTCTTTTTTTTTATTTTTTATTTTTTAATCGACTCCACTCGCGCGTTGAAATAATTCGCTGTTTATTTAGTTTCGCGGATGTATAACGCCAACATTCGCGAGCGCCAGTTATCGTGATTACCGCCGCAAACATAACGGGCGGCGCCTATGAATTTTACTGCGATACAATTGCAGCGCTAGATGAATAATCGTGAAAGCACGTATGAACATCGGTCATTTGCTAACGGGCGATTTAATCTAGATTCGGGCCGTGTCGTCGTAGAAATTTTGTCATTACGGAGATAAAGGTACCGAATGCTTTTCCACTTTGAATCATTAGTCACGTTAGCTCGCTATGATCGTCCTCGCAATTACGCGGACGCGTCATTGCTATTTAAAGTCCGCCGCGCTGTTATTAGAGAATTATTATTTCCATTATTTATTGCTTTGTATATATATATCCGATTCTATCGGTGCCTCGATAATATTCACGTCGGTGCGAATCGTAAATGCAGCACCGGGTTGAATAATATTTCGTCATTAACGTTGTATCAGATTGTTCCTTCTTATTTTTCCTTTTTTTTTTCCTTAATGAGACAATTAACATATAATTTTTCTTTCCTATACCGCCGATCGATAGGCTGCCTCGCCGAGATGAGAATGTCACCTTCCATTTCTGTCCCGCGCATTGATATTCCACGGTTATAATCGTAATATAATTCCTTCTACATTTCTCGTTAAATCTTTTTACATTTCGCTCCATATTACTTACAATTCTACCTTCCTTTTTCCGATTCGTTTGCTACGTACCTGCATTAGCGCGCTTATACGTTTCATAAAAGATCTTATTTCAAAAGTAATACTCATTTTATTGCGCAGTAAAATCCATACGCTTTTTACCTACATTTATCAAATTGCATTCTACAGTTAATTCAAGAATATCTCAACATCCCCGTTATATGATTTATCGCGAGCGAATATTTAACGGTATTTTATAACGACTTACAATTAATTCACGAGAGAGTATTGTAAGTTATTCAGATTCTCTTATTCGTCACGTTTGTATAATTATACAATTGACTACGACGATTTTTGCTTTCCCGGACGCTGTGCCCTGCGATACTTTTTATTTACGATATCCCTCTTATCGATCAATAACAAATTATTGTCCCGTACGGTGTACGGCTTACTTGCTGATCAGACTGTACATCTATACGCGAGTGTACGTCCGCGCGATTATATTGCTCGTTTCAATCGGCCGAAACGAAAAAGTAAAAAAAAACAAGAAGAAAAAGACAAAAACCACGGTAGCAATATAAAAGGAGGGCGATCGCATATGTTGACTTAATTCTTCTATATCTACATGAATTATGACCGTGCGCTCCGTTATCTGTGAAAGTTCCCGAGCTGCATTATCGCGAGCACCGAATCGCCGATAAATAATATAAGATCTAATTCCGTAGTTATGTGCTACATACATGTACCGTGCTCGCTGGGCGATTTAAATGAATAAATTTCGCCCAAGCCGCCCGCCGCCCGTAACGCCTTCGATATAAATTGCAAACGTATATACACGTTATGTAACGAATTAAATTAAAAAAAAAAGGCAAATTATAACTTTTCAAACTTTCTCGTGAGCGCTGCGGCAACGCGCGTTTTTAAATTGCTCTTATCATATTTTAAATTTTATATTTCGCTTTTTCTTGAAGATAACGCGATAGAGATATACATATACAACATGAAGATGCTGCACCTTTATAATTGTAGCCGTAAAACATTTACATTGCTATCGATCCCAGGTATATCTAACACCTGTATCTTCTTCCTTTGTACGCGTCGTCTACATTACACATATAACGCGATTCAGCGCCAATCGATGGCCCGCTACTCGCAGAATTGGCTAAATCATACATTGGTGCTTTTGTAGAAAAAGAGAGTGAAACTCGGCGCCGATTTCTAACAATTAGACGTCTGTTTGTCCGCGCTTAA
>NW_020215688.1:0-1380 GCF_003070985.1 Temnothorax curvispinosus | reverse complement strand
GAAGAAAGCTGTTGATAAAACAGGCGGCGCCTGCTGAGCTTTCGTAACAATCTATATATCAGCGTTTCACTGCTTTAAATAAAGCAGAAAATAATTTATGATTTAATTAAATTAAATCTAAAAATATACACGACAAATATTTCAGAGAAATATTTCGTACGTAATGTCTAAAATACATATCATTGAAAGTTTTCCGAAAAATAACTTGGATAATAATATTAAAATGTGACATTGAAATTATTCAGAAGTATTTCTGAAACGTTTCATCGAAATCATTTATAACCCTTGTCTAAATACGTCTAAATAATGTCTAAAATATATACGTATCATTGAAAGCTTTCCGAAAGATAACTTGGAAAATAATATTAAAATGTAACATTGAAATTATTCAAAAATACTGCGGGGAAAGCTTTCCGAAAGATAACTTGAAAAATAATATTAAAATGTAACATTGAAATTATTCAGAAGTAAAAACGGAGAAGTAAAAACTTGAATCGTCAGTGAATAATTAACAATTAGCAAAAGAATTATGTTCGACCCAACTGGCAAATTTTATTGTTCACAAAACGCTACGTTTTGACCGCAGATTTCGGTCTTTTTCAAGCGTATAGAAACACTAATATTAATTATTAGTCAGACATAATGTCCAAACTACGCCAAATCTAAAAACTAAACATCAAAAATTGTGGCACGCAACAATATAAGTATAAGTCCAAAAATAATTATATAAATCAAAACTTACATATTTGTACGTTAAATTCACAGAAGTAAAATACAATTTTGTTGGCGCAGGATCAGGAATCGGTCAAGAAAATATATGAGACACTCTCTAGGACGAATGATATGTATTTAGTATACTATGACTTGAACACTTGTGACTTTCGTGAGAGGCAAAGAGGAAGTGAGTGTGCCGCACAGAGGCAATACCGCACGAGACAATACCAATAGCGCCTCTCCAGAAAGTAACGTAGACTAGTGATGGAATTTAATGTGCATAACGCGCGGTATATCCGCGAAGGGTCGAATACATAATGCGAATTCCAACACGCCCTATTCGATCCGAGCGTAACTGAGATTCGCGTTTGACGTACATAATTTTAACCCTAATGACTCGATACATTGGCAATGCTTCGGTTTCGGTAACGACTTAGTCAAGACGTCGGCTACCATTTCGGAAGTCGGTATCGACTTGAGCGTTAGTATGCCGTCTTCAACGACCTGTCGGACGAAGTGGTGTCGAATATCGATGTGCTTGGTCCGACTATGGAAGACCGGGTTTTCAGTCAGAATCCTAGCGCCCTGGTTATCACAGAAAACGGTGATTTGGATCCCTGGATTTCCGAGTTCTTGTAATAGAGCTCGCAGGTGAGCAGCCTCCTT
>NW_020215687.1:0-1208 GCF_003070985.1 Temnothorax curvispinosus | reverse complement strand
TCGGCGCAGAGCTCGAGGCGTCACGCGAAAACGAGATACAACACGGCACAGTGGCCCAATTCCAGAAAAACGCGGACATAAATCTAAAATTAGTTTGATTGAAACAAAAAATGATATATAAGGGTTTTCAAGGTCGCTAATTATGAATTTGATATTATTTTTTTCAAAATTCAAAATGGCGGATCCAAAATGACTTTCAATTTATTTACAAACATTACAATACATACGAATTTAATCGCTACAGTCGTCCGTCGTATTTGAACTGACATCCGAGGTGGAAGACTCCTCGGTTCCGTGCACGTAAGGACTTAATAACTGTATGGCCTCGAATGACAGTGCTTCACTTTTTTTCGGAGGTGTTATGCGCAAACTCGAGATTACCGGATCGGAAGACACAAGCAACCACTGAAACACGTCTCTCATGGTACTTTCCCTAGAATGCTTTCGCGAATAATTTTCTCTGTATTTCTTGATATCTTTATTTCGCGATTCTTGGGCTTCCTCGGATAGTTGCCCGATCGGCAATGGTGCCCATTCAATAATGAGGGGACCATGAATCAACACTTCATGAATGGATGTTGGCATGCAATACCACGGAAAACTTTGCACTAACATATTCGCAGTTTCTAAGCAATAACTTTTAAAAAGATCTACATTCACAGCGTATCCGCATGACAGAACTTGCATTATAATGTGAGCACGATTTAGTAATTCAGCGTCCAAACCCAAAATTTCGGCCGACTCAGACGAATAAGCAAAAAATCGCCTAGCAGTATTGCCATCATTACTGGTACCGAATCCTCCCACTTTTGGAGCATCAACAATGAGTCCAAATCGCAATTTGAAACCCTTTTGTATAGCCTCTTTTCGCATTTTTACATTTTCTTTGTCTTCTTTCGATCGTGCTTGCCATTTCTTCGTACCCAGTTTATAACCTAAATGTAAGAAATACTCCATAAAGTGGATCCAAGCATGTAACGTAGCTAAACCGTACCGCAAATTTTTTTCGTCTACTGGTAATAAACTAACTTCATCAAGATTGTTAAATTTTTTAGACGTGGCTCCACATAAATAACAGCGCATGTTGGATTTCGTAATCGTTATTGTATTTCTAACCTTACCGTCAATCATTGTAAAGAGAAGCTTGAAATTAACAGTAATAACTTTTCCGTCGATAATTGTCACAAATGAGGCAAGTTTAGCTATTT
>NW_020215686.1:1757-2400 GCF_003070985.1 Temnothorax curvispinosus | reverse complement strand
TACTTTCTTTCCGCGTTTCCGCGTTTCCGCGCTACATGTCATGGCACTCTTAGGGTGCCGTCCCATGGCGCGTATTGCGATACGCGCGTATCGGGCGTATCGAAGTCTGCGGCCAATCACAGACGATCCGCCGATTTTGGTACGCCGAAATTTGCTCCTAAATGTCCCATGGAGCGGATTTCATCAGATTAAGCGTAAGCGGACCAGCGGATCGCCAATCACAGAATCTTTCCGATAGAGCCCTTTCAAAGATTCCGTTGAAACGGATCCGTGATTGACGATCCGCTGGTTACGCTTCCGCTTTATCCGCTCCATGGGACAGTAGGACTGTTTGGCGACGCGTACTGAACACACGCACACAAACACGCTTGTGACGCATGCACCTAAAAGGGCAAACGTCATAACCTCCAAAGTGAAACCAGTTGTACGGCAAAAAATCTATGTTGAGATCGAGATCGCCAAGGTATTCGCCACCGCTTAATCTAGATCCAAATCACCTAGATTACCCCGAGAACAGTGTCACCACGTCGATTTACATTCCAGATCCAGATCGCCCTCGTTTTCTCCTCGAAAAGGATCATTTCGCTTGCATTCGCCGAAGAATTTTTGTGACTTTTGCGTGACATCGGTGTACGGCAGTGTC
>NW_020215686.1:0-1747 GCF_003070985.1 Temnothorax curvispinosus | reverse complement strand
GTGACTTTTGCGTGACATCGGTGTACGGCAGTGTCGAGATCAAGATCCCTACTCCGAGTCAAATACGCCGGTGATCTTTGAGCTTTGCCCTCTTCCCCCCATTCGAGGAGTATAATCATTTATACTCTCGCGTCTGAAACTTGTTTTCGTAATTAATTATTAATTAAATTTATAATAATATATTATCTTAGTATTATGTTAGCCTTTTTTTCAACAACGTTATTTCAAAATATATTTTTATCTTCTACTGTAATTTTCTACTTTGTTCTAGATTTTTATATTAGCATCACATTACTTTTAATGTCATTATTTTCTCTTATTTTCTATGCCTGCGCACAAATTGAGTTGTATTAAATATATTTATTCAAAATTGTGTTATAATTAATGCTTATATACCTGATATGGCGTTTAATTAACAAAGAAGCCAGTATAATCTAGAATAACAAATATGTAGATAGTAACAAATAAGATAGCAGTAATAAATTTGCGAAGAGTGAATCAGTGACAATAACTCAGTTAATCAGATTTATTTTTATTACAAGTAATCATTACAATATATATCACTGATTAAGAATACGTTTTACAGCGAATAGTATCACAACACGAAATATACAGAGAAAGTGCGGACGAGCGTTCATTTACAGCGCCGAGAAAGAAATCAATCTCACTCACACCTTTATGAACCAAATTACTTTCATTAATCGATATTATGCTAGCGACGGCGACATAAAACATCATGGACATTCCTGTAATGGCCATAATAGCAGAGCGCAAATCATCTGATACATTGGACGTGACAGCGGAGCTAATAAGTTGTGTATCTTCTGGAAAAAAAGGATAATGAAATCAAAATGATAGATTTCGATGCCTTAATGATGCGTTATATCTGATTAAAAGCGTGAAACGTACCGCTCAATCTCCCGACTAGTTCTCCCGTACTTTCTCTGTCAAACATTGCCGTTTCCTGTTGAAGGATAGCGGCGTACGCCTGTTTCCTAAGGGACTGCGTGATTTTGTGTTCCGCCGTCGACATTAGACAAACTCTGCCAAAGTTGCTCACACCGCCTATGAGAAATATCACAAAGAGAGCAAGCGGGGGCGGCCAGCAAAAGTAAAGTCTTCAATTCCGAGCGTCTCTTCGCCTTAACCGCATGTACTACGGGCATAGATGCGTCGGACCGGATAGCGTTGGTCGTATAGTGTCTCAGTCCGATGAACACGCGGCCCTTCCTCGAGAATCTGACAATCCTGCTTGTGTCGGCCTTCGATTCGGGTTAACCTAAACACAAAACAGTGTCACTCAGGATTTCATTGGAACATCATCGTGACTACGCATATGTACGATCGAATAGCTTTGCGGGAAACTGTCCAAATTCTCCTGAGTATTCTGTTGTGTATGATGTGTTGTATTAGATCGCAATAATTCCTAATTGCACGCACCTCGTATGTAAATACTCCGTTTCTTCTCTTTTCTCTACTGCTCTAGTGCCACTAGTGCACTTTCTACACTCAATATGGCACCTGAACCTAAGAAGGAGGGCTCGACCCACACGTACGTTACGATGGAACTGTGTGAGTGTGCGATCCGCTTAAACAATGTTCAAAAGATTGTTAAGCGTATCAAAAACGGCGGATCTTCTGTGATTGGTCGCAGAGTCGATACGCCCGATACGCGCGTATCTCGATACGCGCCATGGGACGGCACCCTTAGAGAGTAAGTTTTTTTACCAAAAGTACAAAACTAAAG
>NW_020215685.1:0-3972 GCF_003070985.1 Temnothorax curvispinosus | reverse complement strand
GCAAATCAAAACTGTTACTATTACTACAACTACATTGTATCGCACCGTTGTATCGCGCGCGTACGCTGTACTCGCGCAACGCAACGCAAAAGGGCAACGAATGGGAAAATGTTGCACGAAACGCCTTGTTGTTTCCAGACGGAGGAGCAGCAACCGAAAGTGGAAAGCTGTAACAAAAAAGTCCATGCTCAACGGCGAGCGTAGAGTTGCGTTGCCCGTGGCACGGTTTACCAGTAATTCGATGTCGAGACTGTCGCAGCGACAACAGTTGTGACGACGGTAAGAACAGCAGCACAGCGTGGTTGTAAAACACCGAGACGTTTGCGACGTCACACGTCGCGTTGTACCAAGATGCGCGTATACATGCGTAGTTTAACCTGAGACATTTTGCACGTTAAAATTTTTGTAATTATTATAATTTTTCTTTCATAAAAGTGCTACGCATTAGCCAAGCGTCCACAATGACGTATCGCGAATTGCCGGAATCGAGGGCAGAAAAGGAAGAAGCGCCGTAAGTATTTGACGCGGTGCGTGTGCACACGTTTACACGTGTATGTGTGCAAAATTTTTTTACGCGTACGTGTACAGTTCAACGACCACTTTCCTTTTTTTCCTGTCACAGTACCGAAATTGAAGTCGCGATTCCGAGTCGCGAGCAGCCGTACGGTCCGACACTCGTTTCCTTCTCCCAACTTCCAGAATCGATAAACGATTTGTGCATTTCGACGACGTCGTCATTGTCATTGTCGTCGACAATGGATTTGTCGGCGGATCATCAAAGATCCGTCAAACACAAACAGGACGAGCAGCCGCCAACTCAAGAGTCTTTGTCAATCGAGGCTTCCGCGTGTCACGACGATTCTTCTCCTCAATCGGGGCCATCACTCCCGGCGAAGCGGCCCTGTCGTCATCAGTGAGTTTCAAACGTTTTGTATACGCGACGTCGATTCGCTTTCGTTTTACATTGCCTTTTCTTCATTATTTATTTTGCCATCAACGCTTGATACGCCCATACGTTTATTTCAGAACTTTATAAATTTAAAAACCACAAAGAGAAGTCAAAAACGCTGACCAGAGAAAAACCGACATTTAATTTTTTTTTCTTCCATACACGAAGCAATTGTTTTATTTTTATTTTTGCCGTTGTCGCATACGTCAAACACCGAAATGGTACCACATCTTTTGATTATATTACAACGGCACGATTTGTGTTTTTTTCGAATAATGCCAGTTTCGGTAATCTTACAGGTATAATATTTGCAAATACCTCAACGATACATAGCATATATATATATATACATGTTTTGGCGCATAGTAACGTGCTCGATTGGTTTTTTTCCAGCTGCAACATATGCATCTACTGGCTATATGACGTCACAGGGCAAATTAAAAGCGTATAAATTGTCCACCACACCAATAGACACGAAAGATGACGAACGTAATGAATACGCAAACGCACTCAATGTGCGAATAATGTTGCAAGCGATACACAAAAGGCAGTCAACATTACGTTTGATTTTTGTCGGTAAATAGTATCGGTATAGAGACTGTTTCGTTTGTGATTTTTGACTTTTCAAAGAAAAAACGTTTACAAATGCATTTGTTGGTTTTGTTGTGTAAGCCTCACGTTGAGAACGGCGCAAAGTATTTAATATTTTCTTTTTTAATTATATACATTTACACAAAGTGGTAACATTGCTTTAAGATTACACGTTTGTCAAATTGTGAAAAATATTTTTTATATATATGTATACACATACGCGTTTACACACATTAGTAACGTTGTGTAGAGCGTTGGTGACGATTAAAGGCTGTGACTAGGTTCTTTTTCAATAATTTACGTGGACGATGTATCGATTAATATTTCAGCCCATTATTTGACAAACGTCATTGTAACGTGATTTATTTTCTAATTTTTTTTCTCTTTTTCATTCGATACGTGCGCGGCATACGTATTATAGTATTCAATCGAGGCTCACGTTCTTGAACGTTTGCACGCGTTACGTACATTTTCCATATGAGAAATGTTTACGAGGAAAACGTAATGATGCAAAGGTGTAAAAGCGACGGCCATCAGATACACTCGGTGGGAAAATACCTTCTCCGTCGAGCAATTTAAATTTGTGTGCCAACGCTTGTCTCTCGTAGCCGTAGAATTTCATCGCGCGAAATGATGCGTGTTGCGCAACAATAGCAAAAAAGAGTCGAAAAAAATATTATCGACGATAATTTTTCCTTTCCTCGTGCGTTAAATTATATTTTTTTTCCATCATACATTTATCCATTAAACGTCGTCACGTAGGATTGTACTATAAATTTGTGAGATTTACAAGACTGTTGAAAAATAAAACTCTGTTTTATTCGATAACCAAATATTAATGCGACACAATGTACATTTGTTTTTAAATAATTTCAGTTTATTCATATACATTTGTGTCCCTAATAATGTCTAGTCGAAAAATGTGTTTTTTTTTCTTACGCCTCCGCGGAAAAATGAAAACCATTTGGTTTAAATGTACTAGCGTTGTGTTGTAATAAATTGAATATAAAACAATGGAATTTATTATTATGCCACGTCCGTCTGTCACAAAAATATCCGAGAGATCGCGACACGGAGGAAGCTGTTGATATTATTGTGTTGATGCAATCTCCACGTTTGAGAACTAATTTGGACTATTGCAACGTATTGCTCCATCATCGTTACGAGTTTTGTTTTTATTAATCGTATCATATTTACAATGTATTTTTTATTGCATTTTACAGTATGTAGATGGCAAAACAGTTCTTGTTGTATTCTTTTCGCGAGACGTTTGTCTGTCAAAGAGTAGAATGATTAAGAGCAAAGAGCGTACAAATATTCTTTAACATTAATTTGTCGTACAAGAAATAATTGGCGCACCAAACCCGTCTGCGCAATATAACGAATAACGTAGAAATTTATCATTTGCGGAATCTAACTCTATTGGAGAAGGCGAGAATATATCATTAAAAGTTCGACGGGAGCATTCAAGCTTGTGCCTGTAACGCTTATGCATTTAAAGGTTTCGCAAAACTATATACGTTACATTTTTAGCACATGTCAAAATTGTATTTTTTTTTCTCGGGAAAATAACGCCGCAGTAATATTGTATGTATCGCGGAAAATGTAGGTATGCAGCACCATGTAGGAATTGACATATTTTCAGTTTCTTTGGGCGATCAATTTACAAACGACGGTCGTAACGTGCTACAATTATATGAACGTACGACGAACCATTATAAACTTTCCATCTTTTCCACATTTGAAACCAGTTGCGCGCAAGTTAAATTTTGCGAATCGTGCTAAAACGTTTGTTGCTTCATCTGTCGTATTCCATGTTTCAGAAATATGCGTTTTTCTCACAATTATCAGTATACACGTTTAAAAAGGATGAGATTTAAATTTGTACATTGACAATATTTTACGTTAAAATGTATCGACGTACGAGTGTATTTTTTTTTTGTTTTTAGCTTTGAATCTATATAGAGCAAAGTTTCTTTTTCCTCCTCAATCAACAGGTAGATTGAACCTAGTCGTTACGTATAATACAAACTTGCAAAGAGAAATGTGTCTTTTGGAACAGTACAGTCGCGTTGTGCTCGAATGATTCCGAATACACGACGCCGCGAACGTATCTCAATGCATAAATTTAAAAGTAAAAATTTCAAAGTATTTTGCGACTGGTCTTTAATGTTTATCTATCCATTTTACTCTGACAACACGCCCACGGTTGTGAAAAATTGCAAAACGACCGTGTGAGATTTGTGTGGGAAAAAAATTGCCGCAATGACGCAAATTGTTGCATAATCAACACCCTTCTCGCTCTCGTCTACTTGAAGAGAGGTGACGGACTAGACTATTGCGAAACGACACATTTTTTTTTCATTCCTTTTACAAATTGCAAGTATATCATGTCTCATTTTCTCGTAAATATATATAAACAAAACAGTGAT
>NW_020215684.1:52245-54273 GCF_003070985.1 Temnothorax curvispinosus | reverse complement strand
ACTATTTGTTACACTGAAGAAGGCCACAGTTATGGCCGAAACGTTTGGCATTATTTTGTTCGAAATATACACGATAGCATAAACAACCTGCTGGTTTGCAAGCCCTTTGTTTGATTTTGTTATTCCAAGCGAACACGACATACTAATTGTTTAAAATACTTTATATTATATTGCCGATTATATCTATATTACAATGCATCGTAAGAAGAGAAAAATGTTGTGCAATATGCGTACAAGCAGTGGGATAAAAAAAGTACAAATTAACACGTTTAAAACATATTAGCAACGCCGAGTCATTATATTTTATTAATGAAATTTTATTTAAATTTTTTCTGGCAATGGAACAAATTTTTAGAAACCACTTGCAGAGAGTCTTATCAAATTCAACTCTAAATGCTAAACAATACTTCATATCTCAATTTCAAAAACTCCCTTACTCTATTCCTAATTATCACAACTTAAAAAATAAATTGATTGTTAGATATTGTCTGTTTAAATTAAGATCATCGAAAAATAAATGTGATTTTGTAAATAAACCGAAGATTGTTAGCGTGCAATCTAGTAAAACAATGGCAATGGATGTTTATATTAAATAAGTGATGTATACAATTTGATTTTTCTCAATTTAATATTCTTTGTTTTTGTTTATATTCTAATTTTATAAAAAATTAATTTTGTTAAAAAATTGATGATCTTCATCGCATAATATAATTAAGTTGTTATTTATTAAATTGTTATTTTTCTTTTTCCCTTTACATATAATTTTTCTCTTTTGATAATTCAAAAGACAACTGCTTATTTTTTTTTTTAATTTTAATTAGCCTTTGGCTAATGAACATCAAAATTAAATTAGTTTATAACAAAAAATGTTGTTAAAAATCTTTTTCGATATTTTTGTCTATTTTTAATGCAGTTAAGGAAGTATTTTTTATACCTGCATGTTTTATTTATTATTAATATTATTTATTAATAATATTTAATTTTTATTAATTAAATTTTTTTGTATTTTCAGGCAAAATTATCACAAGAACGTAAGTATTTGTTATAGCTGCATGTTTCATTTATTAATAATATTCAATTTTAATTAATTTATTTTTATTGTTATTTTCAGGCAAAAATATCTCAAGAACGTGTAAATCAAATCATGCAGACTATTATTATTCGTTATACATGAATTTTCAACATTAAAATCAACAAGATTTTTTGTATTCATAATTTTTTGCGTTTTTTGAACACGAACAAAAATGTCTATAATTTAAATTCCGTTTAATTATAAATAATTTTAAATTGTACATATTATTTCAAATTGTCAGCAAATTGTTCATATCTGCCTTATTTGAGCGAAGCAAAGACTAATACTTTTCTCGAGAAATCACGCTTTTGACTTATTAAAGAAATAAAAATGTTTTCTTTATTTTATTCTTAAATTATTTAAAAACTACTGAACCCATTGATTACAAATCCTCTTTTTGAACCCTCAAAACATGGAGATGTATTAAGAATACAAATTTTGTTAATTAAACTACTGATCGTAATATTTTCCTTATTTTCTAAAGTTTTAATTTTCAGAGCTGGAAGTTAATAATATACATTTGCTCAGGCTATCGCGTCAACACATTTTTAGTATAAAAATGATTTTCATAATTGTTCTGTTTTTTTATTTATTTATTAAATTTACAAATTTGCTTTTATATAAAAACTTTTACACAATGTGAATAGGAGAGGTAATTAGAGCCAAGCGCGGTAATCAAAGCGCAAACAATTTATAAAAATAAATAAATATATATATATATATATATATATATATATATATATATATATTAACGTACGCGTTTCGACACATTATTCGTGTCCTCTTCAGCGTTAAAAGTTACATAAAGTCAAATACGAAGATTAACAAAGATAATAAAAAAGAAGTCGAGTATAAGGCGTCAATAGTCAATAGACGAACAAAGTATAAAAGACGCAGTCAAAATTAAAAAAAAACAAGGATTGAAATCCTATGGATGTACCGTTGCCGAAATTCCA
>NW_020215684.1:51570-52235 GCF_003070985.1 Temnothorax curvispinosus | reverse complement strand
ACCCTTATATTTATCGCCCCTAAGCGCATATTGGAAATAAATTATTTAAAGCACTATTTTCGCATCATTCTAGCTATGAAGTTTACGAGCGTAATTAATGCCGGGGCGGTCGAGTGTGCAGTGTGCACTGTGCACTGTGCATCGGTCGCCGTCGGCATTTACTGAATTATCGGTTGAATTAGCGTATATTGCGTGCGTCATTTATTGTTAGTAAAATCTGTTTGAAAGAGCGTCTGCTCTTTGTTAAGTATTTGCAATTCGCTCTCTACCGACCATAAATAGATTTATATAGATCTACGATCAGAGTTAATCAACGATTAAAATTGAGTTTTGATAAGCGAACAACAAAAGAAACTACAAAAATTTATATTTTTCTCCTGGAATAATAAAAAAAATGTCTCAAAAACACTGTTTTATATGAGTGTTATCTGTTTTATTTTAACAAAGTAACGTTTATAAAATTTTCTTAAACGCGGTTTTTGTATAGCTTGTTTTATCCTATTTTTGTATTCGTCGGGCATGAAATTATAAGTTAGTTCGTCGGTCATTAAAGTCAAGGATTTTCATTGTGGATAGAGTGCGATCGCATATTAAATAAAGAAGCCGAATGATATATGATATATCTCCTACGCGCTTGCTCCAGGCTTAATTACAAATATGTTTTG
>NW_020215684.1:15620-26570 GCF_003070985.1 Temnothorax curvispinosus | reverse complement strand
CTTGAAAGAATTTCATCTCGCTGTGGAGAACGATTAACGTTCGCTCGGACCGTCCTGCGCCTCCATTACGCTCCGATTAGATTTAGATAAAGAAAGCTCAATTACAGACGCGTAAAACATTTCATATTCAGTCAGATGCATCCTTCGTAACATTTTCTCAACATAACCTTCAAGCCTTCGACCCTTCATTCCCTAAAAGCTTCAAGCGTGAGATTATCTTTGGTTAGGCAATAACACGACTTTTCTATCACGGCTCTTTCACGGTTGATAGAACGCGCGGAAGAATGCCGGCGCCAAATTCCATCAGCGTAGCCGTAATATGTTCCAGTAACATGAACAGGAGCATGGAGGCGCACGCTTTTCTGAGGTAGGCAATCGGTCGGCACGTCGGCAAGCGCTCAACAACTCGCAATGATTAACCGATTGAAACAGCTGAAATTAATAGATTGGTTAATTAGTTTACTAGCATTGGCATAGTAATTGCAACCTATACATTGTGACTTTTCTTGTAAAATGCATTTTTTGCTCTTGTACAATTGTAAAATATCTCGGAAATATTCTTCTCAACGAAATATCAAATATAAATTGACTTTGAGCCTTCTGAATTGCAATATTTAATGGTTGAAATGAAGTATGAGAAATTGTGAAGCATGGGAAACGCAGAATATTTATTTGAGAACGCAATTGTTTCAGCAAAAAGGGATTTAATGTAAAATCATTTGGAACTGGCGACAAGGTCAAACTACCCGGTACCGCCCCAGATCGCCCTAACATCTATGACTTTGGAACTTCATACGATGAGATTTACAATGATCTATTAATGAAAGACAAGCAATAGTATCCTTTGCATATAAATAAGCCTTTTAGTATTTTTCTAACATATATTACATTATAATGATATCAATTTATTTCTAATTTTATTATTTTTTTTTTAAGTTTTGTAAGCTACTAATTTTAATTCATCTAAATAAAAAATATCAAGTTTTTCTCCGTACAATATATGCCGTTGTTTTTTCTACATTTGTTCTTTAACAATTAGCGTAGTTATACACAGAATGGTTTATTGCATATGTTGGATCGGAACCGTCGGATAAAACCCAAGCCGGAACGTTTTCAATTGTCCAAGGATAAGTTCGATATTCTAATTACGTGCGAGGAACGTGTGTACGATCAAGTGATCGAATGCATGGAATCTAGACCTAAAGAAGATAATCAACCTGTGCATTTGATCAATATTGATATTCAGGATAATCATGAAGAGGCCACAGTAGGATCGTTTCTTATATGCGAACTAGTGACAGTGGTATATACATACATATTTATATATATTATATATTTTTTTTATTTTCAAAATATTCTAATTTATAATATGGAAATTTTTATATTTCAGTTGGCGAATAGCGAAGACTTAGACAATGATATAGATGAACTACTCCATGAATTTGAATCCAAGTTTGCAAGAACAATATTGCACACTGTGTTATTTTACTGAAAATCTGTTGTCGACACAGAAATCATCAGGAATCTGGTGTTCATCAAACTTGAAATTTATTTATGACGGAGGTTAAATTATGTATAAATTTAGTGCACATATATGCGTGTATATATATATATGTATATGTATATATATGTATGCATGTATGTATGTATATATGTATGTATATTCATCCACCGAATCGTGTGGACTGAATCTTGACTCGAACGGAGAAATCCGCTTGTGCTTCCTACTTGACGATTATTCCCATGGAATCTAACTACCACGGTCCACTGTTGAAGTTAATATTCTAATTGATTATGAGATTTACATCCCATTATGATTAAACGGATCTATAAAATGGTATCGATCTTTAGCCGTAAAACTGAGATATTGGGAATAAAAGATAAATGCAGAGGGTATAAAATATAAAATACCATATTTTAGCATATATACATGTATCATTCACGATTACATCTGAATATAAATCTGCAACATGCCTGTGTTTTTGCGTGTGTATGTATGTATATATATATATATATGTGCAATCATACAGCTATACTACATAGCTGTTACAAAGCTAATGGATTCAGAAAACGCAAAATGGTACTTTTCGCACATTTTTGTACTCAATGTTGGTCAAGATGAGCGTATAATCTTCGAGCCTTCTCACGTTTATTCTTATTGACGTGTTTATTTATCATTTTCCATGGTTTCTTGATTTTATACGAATAATCATCGGTCGATTCTGTCAAATTAACCGTTGATCCCGCGTGCCTGAAAATCAATTTTACCAATCAAGTGAATTTTATATATGAAAATATGACAGTTTAATGATATAATGTACATATATTTCAATCGTGTGTGATGATCGTCATTCGATTATTAGAATTCAAACACATTTTAATAGACCTTACAATTATTGTCGCAACATTATAAATGAGCGACTATTTAAATAAAGCCAACATTTTGACATTACGTTGTAGAGTATTTTAGCATAGGTCCAACAATCTTCTTGACATGTATATCCTGGAAGAACTTTTGATCCACGTCGTTGATTGTAACTCGACATCCTTCATTTACGCGAACTGTTCGGGGTGGTACGTGCCTGTTTGCGGATATATTGCGACGTCGCGGCGGAAACGTGTGAAAGCGCTCTTGCTCGAACGTTGGCGGTGCAACGCAATATAGCAATTTACCGTTAACAAAATCCTTTAAAATGTATCTAGCCGAACGTGGATTATCCGGCTGACCATTCTGCGTCATAAAACCTCTATTATCTGCAAACAAATACGATATTAATTTGTAGAAATATACATTATAATTATTATAAATGTGAACATAAAAATAATTTATATATGCAACATGTGAGACATGAACACATAAATATATATAATTGGAGTACATGGTTCTTAAATTTTACGTTTAGCGCGCGGACATTTCGTCAATATAAAGCGATTACATACAAGCGTGCGCGTTCAAAAGCTCTTCTGCGGTTGGTGCGCGATTCGAGTCCTCTCCCTCGGGTGGCGTAGGTAACATAAAACCATACAGGTCCTCCAGAATATGCCTAGGTATCAATGTAGCCAGTAACGTAATTGCCGGTACGTGGTCTCGCATCTGATCAATCGACAGTATGCCATTCAAGATCATCTCGGCTTTTGTACAAACAAAGCTTGGCATTACCAAGCCTGGGCAGTCACACAATAGTAAATCCTTGTCTAAATACAACGTTTGAAAATGCTTAGTTTTGCCTGGGGTGGCAGACACGGAAACCTTTTTGTCCATGAGCAAAGCATTGATAGTGGAACTTTTTCCAACGTTCGGATATCCCACCAAACCGATTGTCGTCACTCCATCTGTGTAGGTTTTATTACCGCTATAAATTATTTTAAATAATTGCACAAGATCGTTCCTGTTTAATAATTTCGGCGAATTAACTATTTTCTTCGTTTTGCCTTCCAAGTCTGTATCAAAGATTTTTAAATTCTCCATCGCGCATTGAGCTCCCGTTTGCTTATCAACAGCAGGTTCTATATTAGATTTAGTACACGTATCATTGTCAACCTCGGTACCATCCTCCGCACTGGCATATTCCGATTCCGATTCCGAAGCAAATTCCGAGTTAAACTCGTCAGTACTATAGTCATCTATTTCATCAAGATGATCATTATCATTTTCATTTATCGATTTTGCTTCATCTTCATCCTCTTCTTCTATCTGCTGTTTCTCTGCTGCTAACGTAGCAGAGAAAAAAGCCACCTGTACATTTATGTCTGTAAAATATTTTGCCCACGTATCTCTTTGCTCGTCCGTTAAGAAGTCTGCTTTATTAAGAAGAATCATATTTAATTTGTCAGGATTTATTTCTTTAACATAACGTTCCAAGTCCTCGCAGCGAAAGAGCAATGGGTTGCGTGCGTCAACAATTTGTACAATCACGTCGCTGCGTTCCACCACTCTCCACAATTGCCGCCAGAACTCCAAGTTCCTCTCATAAGGCGTCAATATCAATCCCTCGACTTGTTGCAACGTAGCCAAATGACGTCTCCACTCCAAAAATGCCTCTTTCTCAAGAGTATGTAATTCTTGAGCGTTTATGGAACTATTCCATTTCGGTCTTCTAGGTATCTTAACAAGGCCTTTGTTTCTTTCTTGCACCTCCAATACTTTCTCCTTTTCATTCTTCGAGAGCAAGCCACCACTATTGGGATTCACAAATTTAATATTTAATTTCTCTGCGTTAAACTCTGTTCCTGCGAGTTCAGCGGTTGACAGAAACTCTTGAAACGAGCTCTCCTCTGTAACCGATTGCAAGTTGAGTCGGCCCCAATCGTAACCGTCATTAATCTCTGTAGTGTGAAGCTACATGATGCATGAAAAGAAAAAAAAACTGTTATAAATAATAGCTCTCAATGACCTATTAACAAATATATACATGTATATCGGTAGTAAATTTATATAGCAACTCGTTTAGTCTTTGACGAATTTATCATTATGTAAACAAAATGTAAATAAAACGACGGAACGCTTTTCTAAAATGAATCGTTTAGGAGACATTTTCAACTCGCCCTACTGAGAAAGACACACGTGATGACACTCGAACGAGGAGGTTAAAGCAAATTCATTATTTTACCATAGACGGCTCATTGCTGTTTCTTTTAATTTTCCTGGATCCAAATCGATCCCTGATTAAAGATTTTCCTAAATTACTGCCTCCTCCTTTGCCTCTTTTGCCCATGGTCTCTACTAAATAATATTTCTCTTTTGCAGAAGCAGCATGTGCGACTGTGTGACTTGGCCACTCTGCCACCTCTGCCTGACTGCCCTGACTGTCCAACTCGTTCAACTTCTGCCAGTTGAACAATTTTTTTTTTTTAATCCCTCAGGTGAGGGAAGATAGGTGCCGTCAGTCCCTCCCTGGAACTATATAGCACAGTTGTAGAACAATTACAAGATTGAAGGTTATGTTTTGGAAAACATAACCTCACACGAGGAAGTGAGTGTAGTAGGACTGTGCTGAACTGTGCACTGCACTCAGTTGCACAATGCGCAATGCTATGGATCGATATGATTTGGCTATATGTCGATGCCTATCAGCTATCAGCCCATGGTATCAGCCTACATAGAAAAGAATCGAAACTCTAGCTCTCACATTACATATTATTAGAAAATGAAAGCCATTTATTGATAATTAATAAATAACGCAAAATATGTATATCCCTTGAAATAAATCGACGGATATATCGCCTATTACAATTCATATGTTCCTAACGTGAAACATAATAATTCAGAAGATTCAGAAATCGAAACAGATCAAATTCGAATTTCGATGAAATTGATACACGAGAAAATGTTCCTTATCTTTTTATGTGTAACTATAAAAACACGAGCCTATTTATACTATGAAACATAACTCGCGTTGAATCGTCATCATTATCGGTTTCGATTTCTGACGTGATCTATATTTTCTTTCAGAATTTTATCATGATTCGATATTCGCTCAATTATTACATTTGCGTATTATATAAGATCAAAGAAAATCGATATAAATTCAATCGGAATAATTGTGACATTAAAATAATTTCGAACAATAAATCTAATAATTGTTACGTATAATTATAAAAAAATATAATTATTATATATATATTTAACAGATATCATGTCTAAAAGTACTAACAATAAGAGAATTATTACAAGCTTTCAAATCAGTAGCGTGAAATAAATTCACAATTTATAAGCTTTAAATGGACAACTTTATAATCAAAATTGTAAATGTGAGAAACACGTTTTTCCAATTTGCTCACAATACCCTTGCTTCAAATTCGATAATGCTATTTAAAAACTTATCTCCTTTTTCAATCCTTTGTAAATAAGTACTCTTTGTTCCTTACGTCCTTTATGTCACGATTATCCCAGTTGAGTTTGCTCGTTTATCGTATATCGTATATCGTACAGTTAGTATAGTACAAGCGAAAATAGGGCAAAAACAAAGGATGCTTTATGTTATTCCGTTTTATTAATAATAGATAGACTGTTCCGGCACTCTCACACCCTTCAGACGACAAACAGCGGACACAAAGTCAATCGTACATTCGTGCTCAATCTCATCCGACGCGATTAACGCGCATTTGTCGAGCTCCATATACGGAACAAGAATTTCCTCGCAAGGCAGCTTGTGAACAGTTTCTATCGGAATAATATTCGTGTCGTCGATCCTTAATGCATTATGTTACAATTTCGTTTATCTCGAAAAAAGCTGTTTATTCTGTGGCAAACTGCACCACACAAATCAACTGAATTTAGAATAAATCCAAATCTGAGTCAGCGATTCATTCTCTCTTTCTCTCTCTTCTTTCTCCTCTAAAGAAAGAAAGTTTAATTAATTCACCCTCTATACAATCGATCCTCGTAGATCTAGCATAGAGCGCTCGATCGCTAGCTCATTATATCATTAGCTCACTATATCATACTCACTATATCATACATATATAATATAATATGAATATAGGGTACTTTCGCACACATGAGTAAAAGAGTTCGCGATCGTCACTCGTGGACGCGCCGGCATATTATCTTATATACCTACTGAGCCAAAGTTTTACTCAACAGTTCATGCAAAATCGTTTATACCAAGGTATAAGAACATTATCCATAATCACGCACAGTTCTGAGAAATCTCTTCAATAATTGTCTCTTCCCCTCCCTCCTCTCGATTGATCGTTGTCACGTCCTCTACCGCGATTACTATAGCCACTCCTGGCCATACTGTCGCCACCGCCACGATTCATGCCGCGATTCGGACCGTTCTTGCCAAAGTTGCCAAAGTTGGAATTGAAACTGTTCAATTGACCCTGTGGATTTTGGCCGCGGAAATTGGGTCCGAAGCCTGGTCGGTCAAAGTTCATCGGGGCGACGTTTGGTCCGCGAAAGTTGGGCGGTCCTTGAAAACTGTTGCCAAACGGCGGCGGGCCCTGATTCGGTCCAAAAGGCAGCATCGGACTCGGTCTAAAGTGATTCGGGCCGAAATTGCTGTTCGGCGGTGGCCGGAAGTTGGGTCCGAAACTACCGGGCGGCGGTCCATTGGGACCAAAACCCGGATGCATGTTCGGATGGTGCGGCATCATATGTGGTGGCATTGGGCCATCCATCCCAGGTATACCAGGATGCGGTTTACCTTGCATGCCAGGATGCTGCGACATGTTGGGATGCGGCACCAGACTCGGTATCGGCGGTGGCATGTTGGGATTAATATTTTGCATGTTATGATGATTCGGCAGATGGGGCATGCCAACCATATGACCATGTATACTGTTGCCCATACCGCCAGGACCCATCGCTATGCCGTTGTCACGCTTGTCGAAACTGTTGCTGGCAAACGTGCCGTCCAGTTTGCCACGCGAGCCATCAGCCTTCTCATCGTCCCAACGGCCGCCGACGTTATCGTGCTCCCGCTCGTCGTAATCATCATCATCCAGAGACTTGGACGATAGGAAACTGCCGATGTTGCGAAAATCCTTGTCCGCGAAACTGTTGCCGCGCGAATCGTACTCGTTGCGCGAGCCGGGTCTGCCAGGACCAGCGGATATGTTAAACCTGAGATCCTCATCACCGCGATTGCCACTCCTCGTTGGATCGATATGAAGACTCCTCCTGTGATCCTCATCCTGGCCGCTATGGAAGGAATTGTTCTCCGCGAGAGGATTTGACTTGCCAATGCCGAACCTCAGATCGGTGTCGCTGGATTGCGAGTCCTCCGTAATCACACCACCGAAAACCGGCTGATGCATCTTGGATATACGATCGCTAGCTCCACCATCGCTCCAGCCGATCAATTGATCGAACTTGCGCTTGCCGCCACGATTCAGTGATTTCAACAGCTCCGGATTCTGTGCGAATTTAGAGCTGGGCAAGGGTGGTGGCAAATCTATGTCGGGTACTTTAGAATAATCGATCTCGCCGTCATCCTGCAGATACTCCTCGGCCTCGTCCACGTTGTCCGGTGGACCTACCACGTCCCGCAGTTCTTCTATTTCACCAGAGAATACTAACTTGTTTATGGCATCGGTCCCTTTACTGATTGCTTCCGCCAGTTTGGAGCCAGCTAAAATATACAATTGAGTTTAAGAACTAATTGCGTATTTTTTTAAATCAATATGCTTAAGAGTGATCTCATAGATCATATATATTTTACTAAAATGCACTGCTTACATTCCACAGAAATCATTTTCCCATATAATATAATGGCGTTGGGCGTAACTTCGTTTAGTGGTACAGCACCCGGCGTTGTCTCTATTAATTGATTGACGAACGCATTAAGAGCTTCAACTTGCTCAATATCCTCGGCTTCCATTTCGTTCCACTGCGCTTGGAAATTTCGCGGTATCGGTTTACTATACGGAACTTTCTTGTTGGCGAATTTCTTGCCCTCGTCCACCGCATGATCCAAATCCAGACCCGGGATTCCGCCGTTTTTGTCCTCAGACTCACAATCTGCGTTGATTCTGTCCTCTGGTCCCATACCAGGTATCACCGCTGCTTCATCAGCTAAGAAAAATGAGAGAGAATATTGTAGAGTAAAGAATATTTATATTAAATTTTATATAACGTTCATCATATATAACGTTAAAATAATTTTAAAATGAAATATTCAGTACCAATTTCGTGATCATCGATACCGGCCGAACCTGCCGGTAATGTATTGAGATTGTATTTGTCTCTCATCAAATCTCCCGGTCTGTTACGCGTCCAAAACTTAGACGTGTGATCGTTACTGCCAGAACACAAAATATGTCCCAGTGGATGCCAAGCTAATGTCCAAACTATGCTGTCGTGAGCCTGTTCTATCGCTCCCACTTCCTTGTCCGCTCTGGAATTCAAGATAAAAGTTACACAATTAACTGCAATATTAATTTAGTATTAAGAAAAATAATAACAAAAATAATAATATAATTATATAAAATTAGACGATTATGTAAATAAAATCACAGGCAAAAGCAATGATATGTACCCAACGTGCCAGAAGAGTATGGCACCGTCACTACCGCCACTACAAAAAAGACCTTCGTGGCTTGGATGCCACGCGACGCTGGACGCCTCTTTTTTATGGCCACGAAAAGTCTGAACTTCTTGACTAAGATTCCTGAGGTCGAAAAGTTTTAAGAGATGATCTCTTGATGCAGTCACCAACCAGTTACCGTTCTCATTCCACTTGACATCCATCACGGTCGACTTATGTGCATGCAGAGTTGCCAAAGACTGCCCAGTCTTCGGATCCCAAAGTTTCACTGGTTGCTGATTGTCTTTACTGCCAGAAATGACTAGACTCTTTTGTGGATGCCAATGCACGCACTTGACATCCGCACCATGACCTGTGGAAAGAATACTATGAAGTGTATCCATGTATATGATAAATATGTAATCTATAAAAAGAGTAAAAATAAGTGTGTCAAAACCGAGCTATTTGAGTATAATGAAATAAACGAAGAAAATGATAAATTTCATGTAACGTTAATAAATGAAATCAAAGATTTATACCCCTGAGAATTCGTTCCTCGTGACAGCGAAGAAAATCCCAAATTCTGACAGTCCCATCATCACTGCAGGTTGCCAATTTGTGATCCGTTGGACTGAAACTACCCGCCCAAAAAAAATAACAAGTTACATTTGAACAATTTGCGTTATCTATTGGACATAATAAAAAATTGCATTAATATTTGCTAATATTTATAATAAAAAATTAAAAATGAGCTTGAACAATTTATTAAATAATTTACGAGATACTGAAAAAGCATTAACCGTTTATTATAATGCAACATTGTGGCGTATAAAAAATTCATATAATCAGTTTAAGAAGCAAGAGATCAAATAATAGTTTAATATCTTGAAATGGCTAAGAAAATGAATACAGTTGTTGTATTTATGAATTTTTATTGAAAGTCATTTTACAGACAAATGAAATTATTTTAGTATAGCAAAGTGAAGAAAGATCTAATAAGAAAGAGTAGTAAAGTAGTTATCATATATTGTGAAGAAATGATATGAAAAACATGATACATCTTACGGACATTGTTATGGTATAACTCGCTAGTCTTTAGTATGAGTCAAACATTCAATTGCCTACATTTATTACTGATTCCTCCATTATTTTTATTATAATTACCGCATGCAATATTAACATATATGCATGTATACACGAAAAAAAAAATAGAAAACGCGTTATGAAGTTATTGACATTCTTTGTGGATTTCTTTATTTAAAAAAATTGTAATTGTGTACAGATGCGTAATTTGAAGAAAAATCTTTTCAAAATATGCTCTAATTGCATCGATTTATTTATTTATTTTCGTTTAACATAATATATCTTAAATCACGATTATAAATCAATGTTGAGTAGATGTAAATTATAATTAAATGTATATCAAGTTGTCATTTTATAATAGTTGGTAGCTTCCATTTGATGATTCTCCCTGTATATTTGTTGCTGATATTGAAAGCAATATATGCGTGAAGAGGCAGAAAAAAATACTAGCAAACGTGTACACAGAGCAATGCACACATATGAGTGAAGTATATTCTCGAATTTTACTAACAGATGTAATAGAAAACATATATAACCGAATCTTATGAATACGTCATTGTGAGGAATAGACAGAGATCAGTAATAAAAAAGGAATCTTTATATGTATAAATATATATTGTAAATAAACAAAAAACCATCCGCGACAGTCATATCTGGCACTCAAGTAAAAACACATTATTTATCGGAAGTAAAAGTTTCATCTTGATAAAACTAAGATTGATTTTTGATGCCACATGACTACCGAGTGATGTATTAAGAGCAATATTGTTTTCAAAATTTAATGTTTATTGCACAAAAAAATGTCCGAAGTGTACATGAATTATGTCTTATATTTGTCTGTTACGCTTTCTCTCTCTCTCTCTCTCTCTCTCTCTCTCTCTCTCTCTCTCTCTCT
>NW_020215684.1:6074-15610 GCF_003070985.1 Temnothorax curvispinosus | reverse complement strand
TCTCTCTCTCTCTCTCTCTCTCTCTCTCTCTCTCTCTCTCTCTCTCTCTCTCTCTCTCTCTCTCTCTCTCTCTCTCGCGGTCTCTCTCTCTCGTCTGCGAAAGGGCACAAGTGACACATAAAACTAAAGATAAAATATTTTATTTTCATAGCCATGCAATAATAATGTCTTTATTTAACTTTATTGAAACTTAAATGATATAAAGAAGGACACAGGATATTTCATCTTTTATTTATCATTATATGGGAATCTCGATTAGGTATTGCCATATATGTATATATATAATATATATTTCTTTTTTCTTTTATTTATCTAAAGCATACATCTTTGCCGAATAAATAATCTAGCCACATAAACAGCTTAAAACGAGAGCCATAAGGACCTAATAGCATTATAATAACTTAATTTAAAATTTGTGCCACTTTGATGTGTGATGAGCGCATTATCGATACTATATGGAGTAATTAGTTAATCGAGAGTTAGGTCCCCAGGACTCTACGAATACAAATCATAAATTATGTCGATACGCGCATATATGTACGCAAAAAATGTACACCGTCCTTGTATTGATTTCTATGTCGCGATAAAAAACGGGGTAAAAATATTTACTTATATTTATCAGCTTTGCAAATTGAGTTTATTTTTAGATTTATTGGTTTAAAAATATAATTTGCCACAAATTATATCGAAAACATTTTACGGGAACTACTCCATTCAGAAAATCTTCTAATTCGGCAAAAGATATCGAAACTTTTTTTTACACAAATTTGATTTGAAGGGATTTAACAATTAGCATTATTGTGAACATGGTTCATTCCACGTTTCACGACGAATGTTATACTTCATTATATTCTATCCAATGTTTTATATCGAGACTTGTTAAAATCACCTGTGTACCCATACAAGAATCGCTATTGCTCTGCCAGAAAAGGCACAAAACCAGAAAAGGAAGAGAAGAAGAGTCACGTCCGATATCCTAACTACGGCAAGGATGGACCGATCATCGGCAACAGTGACGCAAGAGACGTAAGGACTAGTGTGGTGGATGATATACCTGAGTCCTCTAATCGCTTCTTTGTGCGCTTGAAACATCTTGACATTGTTCATGTTGCTCTGCCAATATTTCACGTAGCCCGCGTGGTCCCCTGTTACCATCCAGCTTTCATTGTGTGACCATACCATTGTCCTGACCGGGCTGTCGTGTGCCTAAACAGAAAAGTTAATTTCTCTCGTCAAAGCTTTTCTTAAAGATCACATCAGTGTTTTGTAATATGTAATAACAAAAATAAATAAACTATATAATTAACCTTTACAGTTTACAGCAAATTAACATCCATATTTTGTAGGAAATTCAGAGTTAGAAATTGCGATCGCGATTGCAAGGTTTTATCTTTCGAGATATCTCTATATGATAAAATAACATTTAAAATTGCTATATACATATAATACGTATAAATATAATAAGAAAGTCGTTGCCTTTCAATTGCCTTCGAGAGCAAAACCTAATATAAATTAATTCTAAACTACATACAATACGTATAACATAAAATATACCTGCAGAATAGTTTCAAAATTGAAAGTAAGGCCATTCCACAAAGTAAATTCTCCACTCGAAGCGCCAGTGACGAGACGTCTACCCTCTGGTGTCCAAGCCATACAAAAAATCGGACAACGCATTTTATTGGTAGCCGTTTTTACGAACCTCGTGGTAACTGCATTTATTGGATTGTCAATATAACTTGGTGGAGGGAGTAAATCGGGATAATATATTACATCTGGCTGAAGCGCGCGACGATCCCTATAGTCCCGCTGCCATACTCGATTCTGTAAAAATTCACGAGTTTAGACACGATCTCGGAAAATATTAGTTTAATAAATCTACAACGTCATTTATATATGCTTACTTCTAAGCTTTTAATGATGGCAGAGTTGTAATCAACAGTCTTTCGCATAACTGATTTCCTGAGTCTCTTCCCATCAAATTCATCTTGTAGAGTATCTTGTCCCCCAGCGACAATTTTTGGAGCGTGATAAGGTCTAAATGGTTTGAAAAAACCGCGATTGCCCTCTCTATGGTTTGCATATCGATGCTGATAGCTTCCCGATGTATTTATGGTAGTTAAATTTGGTGGTGGTGCCGACAAGTTTGGAGTCGTGGGTGGCGGCACGGACATGTTGGGTAAGCTTACGGCTGGCGGCGGATTCGCAAATTGAGTATTTGCAGACATTGTGTGAGGATATAAATACAAGCAATTTGAATTAAACGTTGTCCAATTTGAACGGACAACAAGGGTCAAACATATTTCATGACGGTAACAGCTCTATGGCCGGTCGATAGATCCATCCTGGTAAAGAACCCTGTAAAAAAAGTATAAAAATTATATTAATCTTTATGTAAAATATACTGTAATAACAAAAAAACTCCAAGACGACAATATGCCAATTCAAACAAGGAATTATATTTATTTGCTTATAGATTTAATTATATCATGCCATTTAAAACATCTTACATTCCTTTTTTAAGCATAATAAAATAAAACTATTAGTTGACAATTTGGTGTATTTAAAATTTTCAGCAATCAATTCTATTAAATTATAAGTATTTAGATGAAATAATTAAGTCAAATTAAAAATTAAATTAGAAATAATATTAAACACTATTAACATAAATTATATTATACATATTCTTTATTAATTCACTCTTTCCACTGCTCACTAAAATTACTCCAGTTTGTCGTTTATAGTTATATGATTTTGCGGAAAAAGATGCTTTCGCGAGAAAAATCTACATCGGCATTCTTTGAACCATGCATTGACTCAATTATAAAAATTAGATTTCTATTGATAAGAAAAAAAATAGAATCAATTTTTTCCAATAATTATAAATCGAATAATCGAGCAAGAATGATGAAAACGATATGTACACGTCACGTTACTCCATATATGTAGCACACAGGATAGGACAACGATGTACGACGAAATGTGCGGTTCCAAAAATTCTCAGTCCATTATTTTATTATCGATCGATTAGAGTTGACAACCGGGATTATCGCGCCGAATCGACGAACGTTTCGAAAGTCGAAGTCACGTTCTTTTCGTTGACGACGTGAAGAACGTGGAAAACGTACACACAACCACCAGCTCGACTGCCACGCTTTCGCCGATCCTCGTATCGTCTCGAAGGGTTCTCGGGCTTCGTTTGTGGCTAGACGCGGTCGATTCTAAACTAGAAGAGAGAGAGAGAGAGAGCTCTCGCGATGAAATGTTGAAAGCTAAGGCCAAGCCAGTTTCGCTTCAACATTCAGCTCGCGGTGCGACAGACGACGAGACGAACCGCGAGAGTATCGTGCGCTCGCCGCGGACGCCATTACTCTCTCTCTCTCTTGGGCGATGACATCCGCTGCGCGGCCGCGGGGCCGCGACCGTCACTTCCGCCGCGGTATGACTTCCGTTTTTATGACTGTGAAGAAACTTTGCAATTTCTTGATTGGTAATATCCCTGTGTTCCTTTTTTACTGCCAGTACTGAAAATCTATAGTTTGCGTCACGTATACTATAGATTTTCAGTACTGGCAGTAAAAAAGGAACACACCCTATGTCGTTGATCGAACGAAATCCAATTGGGATTGGCGGTCATGACGTCACCAAGGCAAAATGGCCGGAGAGAGTAGGTCACTTGTCACAATACAATACGACGTATGTGCTTATTTATAAATTTCAGTAATTAAAATGAGACTGCCCATAAGTGAAATATGCAATTTTACCAATTCGACGCCTTCATGCCGCAATTCGATTTATTTATGTGGCCGCCGGCGACCTACTCTTTTTAGTTCTGTTTTTGCCACCAGATAGCGTATCGCAGTTTAGCCATTCCCAATAGGAGACTACGATTTCTACGGACACTAGTAACAATGCCTTGATCTCTGGAAATTAAACTTTCTATTGGATATCGAACGCTATTACATGTCCCCCCGTCACGTCTATCCACTATTCCACTGAAAATACTAACTGGAATGCGTGATTGCGTGCTAGGCCTGCCTGGGCCTGCCTGTGCGACGTGAGAGAAAGCATAAAGCCCGGTGTCCACGATGCAAGAACTTGGTCCAAGTTTTGGTTTAAGCCAATGAAACTGCTGCTTTTCTGTAAGAGCTGCAAGTTGATTGGCTTAAACCAAAACTTGGACCAAGTTCTTGCATCGTGGACACCGAGCTTAATTCCAAATTCCAAGGTGGCTCTAGTCTCGAACGGAAGCATCCCGTTTAACCACGTTGCGATTGATCACAGCCACTCACAGCCCCCGGTGCCTAGAGTTTTCCACTGGACAGCCAATCAGATATTTTTACTTCAAATCAGCCAATTGACGACGACGACGACGACGACGACGTGGTCAATCGGATCCCACTCGTCAATAATTAGATCAAATGAGCGTTTAATAAATTTAATTTTGTCACTTTTTTCAATATTTAATGATATATAAAATAACAAAATTTGTATAACATTGCATTTGCGAATTTAATATTATTAATGTCTTTACATTATTATTTCAGTCGGTTTGGACAATTTTAATAATAAACCGCTCATTGACTAGGGAATAGTATTAGTATCGACAAATACTCCACTAACCAGAGGTCAGAATGGTCAGAATGGTCAGAATGGTCAGAATGGTATAACGGTTTCGCGCCTCGTGGCTCGTGGTTGTTTACGGTTGACGCGGTGGTTCGCCACATTGGTCGTATTTGGTCGTACCTCGCATCGTACCGTTTCGCATTTGCGAAACAGCATTATTATTAAGCATGGCGGTAAGAGATTTCTTCGTTAATTATATCTGCCATAAGTACATTTGTCTATATGAAAGATAATTCGTTCTCTCCTCCTATAATCCTCTTATAATTTTATAACATTATTACAGCAAAAATGCCGATTAACCTGTACATAGCTCTTAACATATACATATATACGTACAAATATAGAGCTATATTTCTGTTGTGCTTTGTATTTATATATTGTTTATATATATATATGTTGTTTTTATAAAATTATTATATTGGTTTTATAAAAGAAAGCATAGATATTTACCGGTATAATTTTGTGCTTCATATGGGTTGACATAGCAACCAATTGTTTGATCCATTTTACTGCAATTATTTATGAATTGTGCGATATGCAGATATTAAAGCGCCCACTATGCTTTCAATTATTATCTTTTCTTCCAGATTGTTACTAATGTGCAAGAAGTTCGTGAGATCACTAAGATAGAGCGTATCGGTGCCCATTCCCATATCAGAGGTTTAGGATTGAATGATAGTTTAGAGCCTCGCAATGTACGTATCTAGCGTTTCTTCCAAATAATGTTATTGATATTTTTAAATACAAATGATAAGAATTAACATTTTTCGTTACTCTGTTAGGTCTCTCAAGGCATGGTTGGCCAGCTCACGGCACGCCGAGCTGTCGGCGTTGTCATGGAGATGATTAAGGAGAGTAAAATAGCAGGTCGTGCGATTCTCTTGGCTGGACAACCCGGCACAGGAAAAACCGCTATTGCTATGGGAATGGCACAAGCTTTGGGTGCGGATACTCCTTTCACGGCAATGGCTGGTTCTGAAATTTACTCTTTAGAGATGAGTAAAACGGAAGCCTTAACTCAAGCTATCAGGAAGTCTATCGGAGTCAGAATAAAAGAGGAGACAGAAATCATAGAGGGCGAAGTAGTGGAGATTCAAGTTGACAGGCCAGCAACTGGAATTGGAGTAAAAGTTGGCAAATTGACATTGAAGACTACCGAGATGGAAACCATTTATGATTTAGGAAACAAAATGATTGATTGCTTAATGAAAGAAAAAGTTAGTATACTTGTATATTTAAATAGATCAACGTCTTGTTTAACGTTGTATTAAAATTTTTATCATTTTTAGGTACAGGCTGGTGATGTCATAACGATTGACAAAGCCACGGGAAAGATCAATAGACTTGGACGATCTTTCACCAGAGCTCGTGATTACGACGCGACAGGTTCGCAAACGCGTTTCGTTCAATGTCCAGAAGGTGAATTGCAGAAACGCAAGGAAGTCGTGCACACCGTGACGTTGCATGAAGTTGATGTGATAAACAGCAGAACGCATGGCTTTTTAGCATTATTCTCCGGAGATACCGGAGAGATAAAATCGGAAGTGCGAGATCAAATAAACGCGAAAGTCGCGGAATGGCGGGAAGAAGGCAAGGCAGAAATAGTCCCTGGTGTACTCTTTATCGATGAAGTACACATGTTGGATATCGAATGTTTCTCATTTTTAAATCGAGCATTGGAGAATGAAATGGCTCCAGTTGTAATTATGGCAACAAACAGAGGTACAGATACGACGGCGCAAATAACTTATATTATTATTACACGACTGTAATTTAACAATCGTTATTTAACAATTACGTAGGTATCACGAGAATCAGAGGGACAAATTATAAGAGTCCTCACGGTATTCCGATTGACTTGTTGGATCGTATGATTATCGTCCCAACGAGTCCGTACCAAGAGAAGGAATTGAAGGAAATCTTGAAAATAAGATGCGAAGAGGAAGATTGCGAAATGGCTGACGATGCTCTGACCGTGTTAACGAGGATCGCTTTGGAAACATCGCTGAGATACGCGATACAGTTAATTACGACGGCTTCTCTTGTCAGCCGTCGAAGAAAAACTACGGAAGTATGTATAATAGGCGATACAATCTGTCGTCGATAATACGTTCGGTAATACCATGAGTAATACTATTGTAATATTTTCAATTGTACATAGGTCAGTATCGAGGATGTGAAACGTGTCTACTCTCTATTTCTCGATGAAAATAGATCTACGCAATTTCTCAAGGAATATCAAGATGATTTTATGTTCAATGAATTTCGTAAGTTTTACCATTTTAATTATTGTGTCTACATCTGTGTATATAATTTATGTGTAATTTATATGTGACTAAAATTTAAATATTTAATTTTCAATTGTTTCAGCTGCTTCAGCTGAAGACAACATGGACGTTTCTTCATAATACATTGTAGAGATACAAAAATCTTTTTTTTTTTTTTTTTTTAATTAAGTTATAAGTTATAAAAATTAATTACAATAAAAATTTGTAACGTAAGGATAGTTGAAATATGTATTCTTCTCTCTGTCACTTTTATAATACTTATAATATTATTTTTAATTAATTAAGTATAAAAAATGTTAATATTTTGCATTATCCTCTATCTCTTGGGTAAATTTTTAAACGTCTTGGGTCATAGTCAGTAAGATAGATATATAGATAAGTAATTTTGTACTTACAATGTGTAACTCTGCTTATTGATTTTGATTTAATATCTTAGAGACAACAATACATATTTTCGATGATAAAAGTAATTTAATTAACATTTATAGAGGTCTATTTTTTTTTGGTGTAGAGCTTCTTAATCGATAATTAGATAACTGCTGAATGATACAGGCGCAGGAAGTTGATGTGATAAGTAATAGAACGCAGCGCTATTTCTATAACTCTATTCTCTAAAGATGTACGCCTCCGATAAATATTGACATAATTTAGAGCACTTACATCTGTATTAGATCTTCTTTTCTTGGATCTTGTTGACTAGAAAAAGAAATCAATATTAATTACAACGGTTACGTAGAATATCGCTTACGTGAATCGTGTAAAAAATTGGTGCAACCGTGTACCCTATTCACGTAACATTTACGAGTAAGATATATATTTTACACACGTGAGCTCACGTATACCCACGCGTCGCGATCTGCTGATAAGAAAGAAAAAGAGAAAGTTACGAAAAAGAATTTACTGTGAAAACAAGATATCGTCATTTTATTTAAACTATAATATATGTATATTAAGTTATACTTACTCGTAATCAATTTTATGCCACCTTCCGGTTTGAACGATTGGGCCTTCTTATCTTTCGATATGAAGCCTAAGCCGTAGCCAACTTTGTACACGGGCAATGGAATTACTGTGGATGAAACGGGTACCATTACTGGAAGAAAAATAATGTGTTTATGATTATTAATTAAGTATTTATGTATACGTATACATATAAGAAAAAGGAACTATATCTAAGAATTGTTCGATTACATTTTGATAACGACAATCATGATAACATCAATAAAGCGTACTATTAGGAGAATAATAAGCAAAGCGATGACATTTATATCTAAAATTCAAAGAAATTTTCACACTTTTAAGAATCGCAATTGCACGAATTCCAATTTCCAGATTTCGTATCGCGAAAATCGAAAAAGTATCAGGAGAATATAACCGGTAAAGAAGTTGTACATGCTATCTATAATTCTTAAGAATTATAATTCTGAGAATCCGAAATTTCGAATCGCAAAATTAAAAAATAATCTGAAATATATTTCTAAAAACATTTTTACACGCACACATTTATCTCGATAATTGTTCGAAGTTGTAATCAATATATACTCGACTGTGTAGTGTGATTTAGTTATTTATAGTAGATCAGGTCACTATATTATCAATTCTCGATAACGTAATTTGTATTTTTTTGGTCGGTTATCATTATCAATAATCGATATAGATGCAAAACAAGTGGTCCAGGTACATGGTGAAAGTTGCATGCAAGAAAAAGTAGAAAGTTGAGACATCGAAAATTGAACGACGCGAATGTATCAAGACGAAACAGCAAATGTCAATATGCGTCTACAACGATCGCATATGGTGTTTGCGTAATTGAGAGCTATTTGAAATTGAATACCTACATTGATTTTAATTGCAGCATCGCGGTATATGCGAACGAGCGATGAGCGACGTAACGGTCATGCATTTCATATAATATATATCTTGGCTGGCATTCGCGCATCATATGATCTACATTGCCTAGATCTCGTTTGCGTATACCACAATGTGCATTGTATTCAAATGTATGTACATGCACCTACTACACAGAGTAGTTCTATCAAGAGAAATTCCTTCGAATTGTTCACTCGAGCGACGCGCGACGATTGCAATGCGCTTGGTTGCCGCGAGAAACGCATCGTTTCTACCCTCCCCCCCTTCATCCCTCTCTCGCGCTGCAAGCTGTAACGACAATTCAAGGACACGTGTAGTTACATATATGTAACTTCTATTAACACCTTCTATGCGTGGGCGTTTTCTTTATTTAGCGATTCGCCTTTCCTACCGCTCCGCACTCGCGGCGACGGCGACGGCGACGGCAATAAGGCAAGCTCCGATTAGAAAAGGTATCGCTGCGCTCGTTCGTGCAGCGACACACACATGTGAAAAATTTCGCGAAATCAGAAAATTCAAGAATACAGCTTAGAAAACGCACAGGAATAATGAGATCGTCATTAACGACGAATATTTCGCGTCGAAAAGGTGCGATATATGTATGTGCATACGTGTAGACCTCGTTAATCGAGACCTACGCGCTTTCTTGGTTGACGTCATCGTCCCGTTCCTCTCACCTGTCGAATATCTGTTCGCGCAAATTCGGAATTCGAGAGAGCGAGGAGAGAGAGAGATCGCTCTTTATATGGTCAG
>NW_020215684.1:4946-6064 GCF_003070985.1 Temnothorax curvispinosus | reverse complement strand
CCAGTATCTTCCTGTTTGATATCAAGACCCGAATGTTGCGCGAATTCCGGAGCGTATCGATAACGAACAACGCGTAATTGTTGTACGTTCCGTAATTGTTCGCGCGTGTCAACTTCTTGAACGCTTTGTTTCGCTCTTACGTCGCTGGGTTGAACGATGTGACCGGTTACCTATGTGACAACGTTAATGATTATATCGGTACACAATTATATATTATCCAATATTATATCCAATTTAACTCTCAGTGATGTAAATGTGATGTGTAATTAAATAACAAATCGCGTACCTTCATATTGCCATGTACAACAAGAGCTTCATCTGGTCTATCCGTATTAATTCCAACCCTGCCGGCATGATATACGCTATCTGGAGCTGCTCCTCTCTGCCATCCACCTTCAGCACCCACGCCAGTGCCTTCTGATTCAAACTGTCCCGGGTTACTCGCCTATAATGCGACATATGAGAAATAACTCCGGTTTCAGAACAATTCTACCAATCAATTGATTTTACATACTCTGACAATTATACGTTCCGATGCGTGAGCCACTACTTGATAACTGGCTTGGTCTGCGGTATGAGCGTGCAATCCGACAACCAAATGAAAATACCTCTGGTCCGGATTTGGTTTTCCCTTTTTACGCATATTATTGCTTGTAGTTTCGCTAAAGTGCAAGCGGCCGACCGTCACTTTTGTTACACGTTCGCCACCTAATTCGACTCTGTAACATGATCTATAGCATAATCCAACTGTATCAAATTATATTATAAATTTATATATACATAGATGTATATAAACTCACGTTACAGGATGGAATGGTTTCTTGCTTCTGTCGCTTTGACTTTGTTCGACTCTGATCGTTTGCGACGGAGATTCCACTTTAACTCCGTAGAAATGTAATTGAAAACCGCTTATTTTCTTTAAGCCTTCGCCAGTCCTAACAAATACGGCCTCCCCTTGAAGCTGCACGTGACATGTTATCTAAATATATAACAAATGCAAATATTGTTATGTAGTAAAAGTTTATATAATAATTTTGACTACACACATATTGTTATATTTAAATTAAAAAAAAAAAGATATTGGTAATTATGCATAATAGCGACGTCCTCTCCGATGA
>NW_020215684.1:0-1946 GCF_003070985.1 Temnothorax curvispinosus | reverse complement strand
TGGGTTTTCAAGACAAACATTGCGAAAACCTTGCGCGTTGCCTCGTCGGAGCGTAAGTAAGTAGCAAGATAGTAAGTAGTAAATTGGTTCTCCTGACAACACACCGTTTGTTGCAATTTGTGCCTGCTATTATTATATCGAGAGCAATAAGCTACAACTTATAAACCACTCGTTACTATTTATAAACGGATCCGATGAAATTGGAGCACTGTCTCCATTGTTTCTCATTCCAGAGTTCTCTCCGAGATGCAAGCTAAATAAAACAATACAATCTATACTCTGTCCGAGAGAGAGAGAGAGAAAGAGAGAGAGAGAGAGAGAGAGAGAGAGAGAGAGAGAGAGAGAGAGAGTACTGTCATAGAAACTTGGCAAACAAAATTACACATGCTTGATTAATATTAATGTTATAATGTAAGGGATTAGAATTAATTATTTATCACCGTATGACGGCACTTAACGAACGTGTTTCGTCATACGCTTTGCCCGCTCGAGAAAGAAAAATTAAACATTTCGAAACGCACGAATGAAATCACGTCGCGTTCCACATCTTTCTCTAGTCAATGACGCGTTTTATCACGTACGTGTACACGCAAGCGTGTACACTACACACGTGAACACGTTGTCATTAAATAACTCATTTAACGTCTGCGTTACCCCGTAACAGCCTCCGAGAGCAGCACCTCTCATCAACCTTTTTGTTGAACGACGCGCTATTCTCATTCCATTTAAAAGATAAACATTTAACACAACAAAAGAGACGTCGCTCTCGAGGGATGAAAGGAGCGCAGCGCGGCGCGCGGGTCCGAAACGAGAGAAATGTTAGCGTCGGTAGAATAGACAGGTGATTCAAAAAGTGAATGCATAGTGTAGCGGTACGTTGCCCGTCTCGGTATAGGTTACCGTGAATTATCAAGCCATTAATTCCAAATAAACGGAAAAGCACGTTCACCACGCGACTTTCACTATCTGTCCGCAGAGAGGACAGTGTGGAATTGTTAGTAACGGCTGAAGGATAACGTCTCGCAAGAGAGAAAGAACGAAGGATCTACCTACATGTATGTTACGTAGAACGGTCGAATCCTCGTTTAATAACAACTATTATGAAAAAAATCGCCATGGAAATGGCGGATATGAACGTCTCATAGAAAATACTCGGTCGTTTTATAATAAATCTTTTAAAAATTTTTATTTTTGTGTTTTCTTCTCTACGTAATCTCTATTACGGTTAAACGTAAAACTCGGCCTGGCAAATCGCGGTGCCGGTGCTTTGAGGGTACAAGTTTTCTCGAGCCACCGACGAAGGAACAATGAGAGATAACAACGCTTTGTTCCTGGTGCCTGCCGGAGACGAGGTGGTGCATTCATCTCGAAGATCGGAGGAGACATTACGTTACAACCTCTGACCTACATAAGGAACGCTACGCTGCACTCGTTACAGGTGAATGCACTCGGTGTGGAACAGGCCGCTAAATCAAGAGAATGCATACGAAGAAAACGTAAATATACGCGGAGGAGCGAGATACGTCCAGCGATCTCCTCGAAAGCTTTTCCTTTTTTTATTCTAATTTTGTATTCTGCGTACGAGGATCGACGATCGTCGCGTTCAGCGAGGGCCCTCGGGCGTAAGCACGTCCGGCAAGGGGAAAAAAAAGAGTTAAAGCGCGATTTAGCGCGATGCATCAAACTAAAAGGCGCGTAACAGGTATGCGAAGGCGGTTTTTCCGCGAGTGTGGAGGGGGGAGAGCCCCGCAGTCAAGGCAAAAGTAGGATAAACGTATCCACGTAAGCGGCATGACTCTCCTCTTTTAGTCCTCGCGCTTTAAAGTCTCAAGTACCAGACTAGGACTTTCGAGTTGCAATTTCGGGTACGAAACTGAAATCGTCGACGGAACGTTTCGGGTTTTCATTCGGCTCGCCCGCGCCCGCGCCCGCGCCGCGCGCCGCGC
>NW_020215683.1:0-5961 GCF_003070985.1 Temnothorax curvispinosus | reverse complement strand
GGTTACAAGTGGCTCGAAACTCCGCGAGTCGAATAAATTTGACTCAACCCGAGTCGAAATTTTACTCCTTCTTTCGACCTCTTATTTTCACATCTCAGGATTCTGGAGGATTTTGATAGGTTCTAATTGTATTGTACTTAGCTCCTACTTTGTGCCTGAAAACGGCAGAAAACGGACTGTTTCCCATTTTGAGGTTTAAAAGAGGAGTTATCGGTAAAACCCTCCTAAACCTCCTAAAACCCTCTAGATCCTACACTGATAGAAAAATGTACTAAATTTTAATTAATGTTTTCTCCAATAGTCCTTATAAAATATTTTTTTAATTCAGTTAATATTTTTCGAATGAAAAAATTATTCATCTAATTGAAACAAATTTTCTAAACCTAATAAAATATTTACTGAATTCAAAAGAATACTTTATTAGGACTATTGGAAAAAACATTTATTGTAGTACACATTTTATTATCAATGTATTAATTTTTACTACTTTTTAAATCGTAATGAAACATGTTCCATATCACGTACATCATCGGTAATTCATATAGTATAGGTTTTGGTAAATTTAGCAACGAGATACGGTTGTGACTTTGACTTATGTTGTCGTATCTCGTTGCTCTGTTAAACGCAATATTTATCTAGATTTATTATTTAGAATCTAAGATTTTTAATATTAAAAAAAAATTACCGCAAAATATTTTATAACATTGTTAATTAATCAGATACATATAGACATACATGTATCACAATTAATAATGTTATAAAATTTATATAATAAATCTTTTTTTTATTAACCATATGAAACACAACTTAAATAAAAACTCCACTGCAAGTCACCGATAATATACATGACATAGAGCATGTTAATATGATAATGTGGTAAATAGCATATAGGGGGGAGAGTCAGAAAAAATCTAAGAGATCGCACACGTTTGTTTCTAAGGTACAAAGGAACATATATTTATTTGTTTACACTTTTTTATCTACTTGTTCATGTACTCTTGCATACTATCTAAATTAAACTCATATTATATCATAACGAAAAAAAAATAAATTTTTAACCATTTAAAACAATTAATATATGTATTGTATCTTAATAAAAATTAAAATTAAAATTTAGTTTCAACAAAATTAAAATTAAAATTGAAAAATGTCTTGATACTGATTGTGAGTATCTTAAAATGAAATATCTTAATACTAATAAAACTTAAAATTAATACCTTAATACCAAATAACTAATCGCATATCACAAATGCCATTTAACAAATAATATTAATAATACGGAATTAAGGAGTCTGGATTACCGATTGAAATCAAAGTAAGAAAAGAAAAGAGAAGAAAAGAGAGGGGGGGCCTCTGCATTTGTCTACGAGATAAATTCTAGGGCCAAAATATAACCCAGAGTCACAAGAATAAGAGCAATTCCAAGATCTCAAGACGAGATTAACCTTGCAGAGCTCCTTGTACTACTACGAACAATGTCGATCTTCCAATATGGCGTCCTAAATGAGAATATCGGAAGGGCCCTGCTCGCTGGACCGGACTCCTCGCCTCAATTCTCCCTCTCGGACGTGAGCTGCCGCAGCTCTCCTTTTCCTGGCGGTGAGCTCTCCTTGGGAAGTCGAATCTCGCTCGGTTGGTCTCCAGAATATGTGCCGCTTAGCTCAATCAGTTACGAAAGAAGGAAAACGTACTCGTCTTGTCCGAAGAAACGCAGCAAGAGCGGCCATGACACTGAACTGACTGAACGAGAGCGAGCCGAGCGAGGAAAGAGTGGGGGCGCTTTGAAAGTGGCGACTCACGCGTCGCGCCATCTACATCTGAATGAAACGATCGGGCGTTTGCAAAACGCGAAGGAATTCGAGCGCAATATCTGAAGTAAATATTAAATTAATATTAAATAAATGTCAAATAAATGTTTCTTTAAATCATTATTGCAAATAAATAATTAATGTAAAATAAATATAACATTACTGTCGAATAAATGTTAAATAAATGTTTTTTCAATTCATTATGGCAAATAAATAGTTAATGTTTAATGTAAAATAAATATTAAAATAATGTCGAATAAATGTTAAATAAATGTTTTTTTAACTTATTGCAAATAACTTACTAATGTAAAACAAATATTAAATAAACGTTAAATAAACGTTTAATAAATATTTTTTCTAAATTATTACTTCAAATGAATAATCAATGTGAAATAAATATTTAATAAACATTAAATAAATATTATTTTTACAATGAATTGTACAAATGTATAATTAATAAATAATGAATATTAAAAACACATTTAAAAAACATTGTCTGCTGATTGGGCAAGAACTTGAATAAATAAATACCAGTCCATATTCAATTATCGTTAATTTAGTAACATGTAAATATATGAAGATAAGTAATTATAAGAAGTAATAACAAAAAGAAAGATGTTTTGTAATAGTTTTGTATATATTTAAAATTTCCTACCTTTAGTTTCACATATACGCATGCGTACTCATACATACACACATTCTTTTAATTTTATTTTGAATTATTTTAATAAATAAAGAAAAAAGAGAGAAAAAAGGAAAAAATAATATAGAAAAATACAATTTTATATAAATAATCATTTATACGTCATATATAAAATTATTTTTTTTAGTTATCAATAATATAACTATTATTATTAACCTAATAAAATTCCTTTTAATTTTGTTTTTACTATTTTTGATTAAATTAATAAATAGAGAGAACCGTTATTATAAACATTTATTATAAACGTTATTATAAACGTTTAATAAATCATATATAATATTTAATCAAAAATATAATAAACCTATAATAATAAAAATAAACTAAATGCAATAAATAAATTAAGAAAACGTTAGGAACATTAAAGTAGGAGCATGATTTCTATTCAAACAGAATTGTCAGATTCTAAATAGGAGCCAGAGTTTGAAGAGGTTGAAGAGATTCAAAATAGGGTGATGTGACTGCTTAAAGTATCAAAGTAGGTGTTAGGTAGAACATTTTGGTCGAAAGTAGGTGCTAGATTGAACATTGAGGTCGAAAATAGGAGAAAAATTTCGACTCGGGAAACCATTGCAATCGATCACCAATTGCGTTTAGCATACAAATTATCGAATGATGAAATCTTAAATAATATAATAAACCAAGGATCTCGGGATACATTTGTAATTTGTCAATTTGATGAAGAATTCGTTGCTATTAAATGGATCGATTATAACGGGCGATTGTATAAAGCAGGGAAATGTGTTGTACGCACAGATACACACGACGATTTGCCACATTTCGGATTAGTGACAGCTATATTCGTAAAGCAGGAGACAGTATTGCTTTCATATCAAAATATACGCACCCTCGGTTTTGACGAACACTGCCATTCATATGTTGTTGAACCTAATGAAGTTGATGTTCAGAATCGATATATTAATGTCAATAATTTGCCAGATTCAACACCTTTATATTTGCGCAAAATGAATGAGAAGCATTATATTACTGTTCCTTATGCCGCATAATTAAAAAAAACTTCGATATGTTATTAAATTAACTATATGTATAAAACTGTAATTGCATACTTTTATACCATATATACATATACTATGTATATTTTATACTTTGTTTATTTTAAAAATTGTATTTTTTTAGTTTTAATTAAAATAAACAAATTTTAAGCAATTTTGTGTTTTATTTAATTTTTGTATAAAATCAGAAAGCAATAGGCCTATATATATGAAAAAAAATCAAATATATATTTTATTTAAAAATATATTTTATTTAAAGAAAAAAATATTGTTGCTACAAATAAATATTTTATTAGATACTAAGAAAGTCATTAAGTTGACATTAAATATGTGAACTCTTAGTATCTAATAAAATATTTATTTATAGCAACAAACATGTAGCCAAATAAATAAATAAGCTTGAAATTAATAAAATGCTATTAGGCCGATATATAAATAAAAGAATTTATTAGTCTGAACAAAATTTTATTTGTTCTGAATAAATCTTTTCTCTGGGTGTACAATATTCACAATTTTATTCTTCCCTCTGGGGATATGAAAAACCCGAGATTCTCCCGCGTGTTAGGAGTTGCATATTGCACCGTTGAGTGTAATTTTAATCAAAGGCACAGCGCGCGTGATTACATTTCATGGATGCGGAATTTTATTAGAAGACTGCCGTCCCTTTGTATTTCGTGCGCGCGCGATTTGACTATCCAAAAACGTGGGATAAACATCTCTCATCGAGTGAGAAAGAGAGAAGGAGAGAGAAAGCGGTTCAAAGGGTGCGCTGGATTAAAAGGTCTCAACACGACACGACACGATACAACATGAGGATGAAAAAAGAAAGGCGACGGGCGTCACCTAAAAATGAAATTGCACGACGATATAATAGACAAATTTAACAGTTTTTGTTCAGTGCTAAGAACTCCTCAGTTAAGAATCGGTTTGGTTTCTCTCGGATTTTCCTCTCTTGTCAAATATTATTTTTAAAGGATTCGAGATGTTGTGTGTTAAATATATTATATTATATTATATATGTCAATATTACTTAGTATAAAATAAAGAAAAGAGGTAACATAATCCAAATATTGTATATAATTACGCTTATTAACTTTTATATTTTTATCTTCAAGATGAACCTCCAAGAGATATTACATCGAAATACGTGGTGGACAATTATTTACGACAGACAGTCGCAGATTTTTCATTAAACGCGAAAAAATGGCAGCAACGAGAAAGAGAGAGAAAGAGAGAGAGAGAGAGAGAGAGAGAGAGAGAGAGAGTGTGTGTGTGTGTGTGTGTGTGTGCGTGTGCGTGTGCGTGTGCGTGTGCGTGTGCGTGTGCGTGTGCGTGTGTGTGTGTGTGTGTGTGTGTCATCTTTTCGTACGATCGATTCTGTTTATATTGCGACCGAACGCGACACTCGACGAAATGAAATCGCCGATAGAGAGAAAGAGAGAAAACGGGAGGAAACGAAGGAGGAAAGAGAAGAAGAAAGGTGGAAAACGAGAAACGAGCCGCGGCACGTTAAATTCATTACTTATGCTTCTCTCTTTGCATATACAGCGCTTCTGGGCGATATTAGAGTATATCTTACGATCTATCGCGTGCGATTAAATTCTCGCTGCCGATTTTGAATCGCTCTTCTAACTCCAAGGATCGCGATGCGATGTTCACGTTGGGAAATTCCCATAACGTTGTACATCACACGCTTAAAAGGAAAAACCGCAGCGTTTGCAAATAGAAGATATATATTCACATCTAGCTGCAGTCGAATAAATCAAAATAACATCGACGACAAATCGATTTAAAACAGCAAATAGAAAAGTAGCTCGAACATGTTGATTAGAAATTAAGAGGAGAAAATTTTTGCGCGCCACCGCGATAATCGAGTTAGAGCCGATCCTCTCGCGAGTACATTCTTCTGCGGCCGAACGCATCCTTCGGCTTCTATTATTAAAGACGTGGAAGACACGGCGGACAGGCGCAAAAGGGGTAGCCACGTTAATTCATCATTTGTCATGTCGCTACTTTTGTTTCTCCTCCAGTCGGTTGTTTTCGAGGATAATTTGTCACGACAGGTTTCATCGCGTCTCATCCTCTCCAACCCCTCGTTCGTCACGAAGAATGCAACTCGAATCGCACGATAGCGGCGAAGACGAAGGAGATCCCGCTGCGTTCACCCTTCGCAGCTTCGCTTCCGCTCTCGACCCGAAAGGAGGTTTGTGGCGCAACTGGTGCAACGCGAATGCGACGGGAGAGTACAACGCGAATGCGTCGGATCCATTATGCGCCGGCCGACCGAAGCACACCGCCGCAGTTATGTGAACCTGGAACCCCACTTTAAAAAAAATGATTTTTCAATACAGAAAATAATAGTATTTTGTTTGTAGTTAATTGTAGTGAATTTACTTTTGTTTGTAGTTGTACCGTTTGCGTAATAGTTGCGTGTGAACAG
>NW_020215682.1:0-1339 GCF_003070985.1 Temnothorax curvispinosus | reverse complement strand
ATAATATCTTGGCGACGCCTACTACACTATAACACGAACACCAAGGTAAACGGAGCATTTTGCTCGGACAAATTCGACGGCCCCGGCAACGTGCTCGCCCACGCGTCTCTCCCGACGGACCAAGCGGGGTTCGTTTCCGAGGTGCACGTCGACGGGGACGAGCCGTGGCACATTTACGTCAACAAACATCCCGCGGATAAGTTTTCCCTGCATTACACGCTGACGCACGAGATCGGCCACTCCCTCGGATTGGTGCACAACAAGCGCAAAACATCGATGATGTTCGCGATACAACCGGACCAGCAGTATCCGGTGAAGCTCGACCAAAACGACATCGCCGACATTCAACGTTTGTACGGTGAAAAAATTCCGAACGATCCGCCGCGTCGGACGCCAGCGCCGCCGCCGCCGCCGCCGCCGTCGCCGGACCTGTGCAGCCTCGATCGCGTGAACGGGATATTGATTTTGGAAAATCGAATGTACATCTCGTACAAACGTTACGTTTGGTCGATCGATCTGGACGGTAGGACGTACAACGGACCTTTAGCCCTCTCGAATCACATGAACTTTCTTCACGACAATTACACGCGCGTGACCGCTGCCTATCAATCCCCGTCCGGCGATTTCGTGGTGTTCGTAGATAATTTGGTATACTTGGTTCAATATCCGGAATTTAGTCTGCGGCCAAGTTGGCCGAATACCCTGCAAGAACTCGGATTTCCCGAAAACGCGTTGATCAACGGAGCGGTGAACACCCACAGAGGACGTTCCTACGTGGTGTTCAACGGTAACGCGGTGGGCGAGATAGACGAATGCGACAAGGATAAGAGAGTCGCCAAATTTACGCCCCTCGAGGCGACGTTTCCCGGAATACCAACCGGCGTGACGTCGATATTCCGTTACATCGACGGCAATCTGTACTTCACCACTCGGGCGCAGTTCTACAAATTCAACGAATTTACGAGGACCGTCTCGTCGGCCGGTAAATTCGATCTGCGGATACTGAATATCGTCTGCCCTAAGGCCGAACTGCTGCAGCAGTTGCGCGATCTCCTCGATCGAATCGTACGCCTCAACGATAACTCGCTAACGTCGGCGGCGAGCGATTATTGAAACAATGACGACACCGGGGTTCGGCTCTCCGATCTCCGCATCCGCCGAAGGAAGTAGAGGACCGCGCAAATTTCCCACACCGCGCCACGCGCGACATAAGTCAGATCTTTCCTACTTATACCGACGTGTCTCTTCCAAGGCATCAGTGTCGCGTCGTCGGCCGAATACGACGCGTCGGAAAAAAAATCAGAAAGGAACGGTTACCGCGGCGCGAAATGTTCTCGAC
>NW_020215681.1:0-5350 GCF_003070985.1 Temnothorax curvispinosus | reverse complement strand
TGAAAATTATACACTCGAACAAATAAAAAACAAGTTACGAAAAGGTAAGATGCACCTTATCATAAATATAACTGTAATATATGTAACGGAAATAATAAGGAAATTATTACTTTTACAGCTGCCTTAACAGATCATTCGGAGAGTGACTGCATTATAATTATTGTTTTGTCGCATGGAAATTTCGGAGAACTTTTCGCATTCGACACCACGTACGAAGCTAGTACCGTGTGGAAGTTTTTTACGGCAGATAACTGTCCAACGATGGCAGGAAAGCCAAAAGTATTTTTGATATCAGCATGCGGAGGAAACGGAGTAGACCCTGGTGTCGACACAGAAATTACGGAGCAGATAGAGATGGATACGTCTAGAAGAAAATTTCGGATTCCAATCATGGCCGATTTCTTAATAACATTCTCAAGTCATCCAGGTATTGTCATCCCTATATATATGACGGCGGTACAGTTTTCTGATACATAGGCGGTTTTTCTGGTGCCGTTGTGGTTTTGCAGTGATCCTGGCCATAAAAAATTGAATTGTACATTTTTTCTGGAAAATTTGGCATTCTATAGGACCCCATTCTGCACTGAACCTATTTAAAAAAAAAAAATCAAAATTAAAGAAATGGCAACTGCAAATGTAAAAAAACGTGATTTTTCATTGAAAAGAAGGAGCTATTTTATTTTATTTATTTATTTTGTCAAAACAGAAGTTTTTACAGACTTATGCGTAGGTTCAGACCTTAACTAGACATGTTTTACATATGCTCAATTTTTTTTAAATCGATTTGAACTTCCGTCTTTTTGCAATTACTGCATGTACACAACCCGTATAGATCGTGGGCTATGGCGGTGAAGGAAACACCGAGTTTTAAATGTTGACAAAGTAAAATATATTTAGAAAATATAGGATAATTTTCAATCATATTCATATACCATGGCAAAATTCAATAATCACATTAATCAAGAAACAATATATAATTTACATTGTAATAGTCCGTTCAATGAAAGGAATATAAACATTAGTTGAATTTATGATCTTAATTTGTAACTTGAAACGTAAAATAATCATATATTACAAGGTAATTATAAAGAAAGAATTAATATGATATGATAGCTTTGAATGTATCTTTAAATTATTTAAAGACTGAAAGACTATTAGACACTGAAAAGACTATTAGACATGACAAAAAAATGATATCATAATTAATAATTAACCAAATAATCATTCACATACAATTATAAATGAATAATGCGTTGAATAGTAATCTTTATTAAACGCATTAATTCAACATCAATTAGTGAAAACGCAACGAAGAGTATTTCACATAAATCGATGTATTGTGTGTTAAATCTTTGATTATAATTTCTGAATAAATGAGCATTAAATTCGTTGACGAATCTCTTTCAAAACAATTGAAGCAATATACATCTTATCTTAAACATTTGACGCATTATAATTCGTATTGATTAAACAAATGAATCTCTTCGCAAATATGTATCGAGAAATATGTGAAATTAACTATCACAAAAGATAGAATCAAACGCATCGCAAGCTTGCATAATTTACTTTACTTGGCCAAAATGAAATAGCACGAATGAACAGTCAAAAAATGGTTGCAACCCGTAAATAAATATCTTGAGTACTCAAGTGAAAAGAACGATTATCGTTCCGGTCAATAAATGCTTCGCTGGAGCGCGGAAGCCTTTTAAACGTCCTTTACTGGACGGTAGATCTCTCAAGATTTCTGAAATCAATGATCGTAACCAATACTGTTTATGAGGATCAATGATTCTTATTCAGAAATCTAAGAGTTACCTGTATCATGGTGTCTACCGTATTTGAATGCACTTCTAGAAAAGATCCGAACGGACTATGTCCATAATAGTCGCTCCCTTGGTCTCTCCAGAATGTGTCGTCATCATCAAGAAACGAAGTAATGGCGTCGATCTTATGCCGTCATCATCAAGAAACGGAGTAATGGCGTTGATCTCTCATACGTCTGAGAATGATATCGAGCCCTGATCCTGCCGTGTGCCAATTACAGTCCCTCAGATCCTCTCGTACTTCTTCTTTTCCAAAGAGTATCACAATTCGCAATTCAGAGAGATTCGTATTACAATTTCACTACGTATTCAAAATATACGGCAAAAGGCCAGAAACATGTCTTGACTGAATGACAAACAAGAAACGAATAACGCCGGTTGCCCGGACCGCAAGCTTGTACATACACGCGCGCTTTCTTCTTCACGCGGCAATCACATGAATTGAATATCGATACGTCGCGCCTCTAGCGCTTTACGCTATACAAATTTTCTAGGGAACTAGATTCGCCAACGGAAGTGAGTTTACAAAATCGCTAGTACTTTTTATGAAATGCCATAGATGGCAACATCCACCCTTCTTTCCTCAATATCTCATCGCGTTTCAAACACTGCAAAACGAAGAGAAAAAAAGATTTCGAGAAAAACGCGTTTAAAGTTTTGTTCGCCGCGCACGCTAGCGCTCGACCTTTTTGGCTGTCAAATCCTAAATTTTGCGAATTTTAACACGAACCAAACGGCATTTTACTCGGAAAGGATAGTACTTTCGAAAAATGCAATAAAAAAATCGATTTTCTGACTGCCTAGTTCCCTTAAATAATTTTTCTGCACTACTATCTTTAGCATCAATATTAATTAACTTTATTAATTGCGAACGAATGTCTAAAAAGTTTCGGAATCTTATCGAACAAAAAATGTCATCCATTTTTCATTCGTTATATCAGATGTTTCATCGATAAAAATAAAAAATTTTGAATTTTTTACGTTATTTATAGATACATGATCTGTCGCAACCGGACACAAAACATTTTTGATGATATTTGTACATTTCGTTCGACCTACATTTAAGCTTCTAAAGACCTTAGGATCTTTTCCTATGTCTTGACAAAGTTTGACAGGCCCTTCTGACTCTTGAAAAGGAAGATTGTGTTCAGCGATGTATGCGGCTACTCGTATCTTTGCAAGTTTTTTTTTTTCTTATTAAATATTAAGTGCTTGGTTATTTTGCGTATTCAAATCTTCGTTCGATTTGTTCGCCATGTCACTTTTTTTAGATTTTTCTTTGTGCATTTTGGATTCTGTGTCGCTGTATTTGTGTTAGACCGCCAGTAATAATAATTGTTCTATCACATTTAGGGAAGGGATATCGATAAGAAAGTATCGATATGTCGTATCGATACGTATCGTAGAACAAAGTATCGATACACCAAAAATATCGACCGTAGCGTATCGATACAGTAAATATCGAACGTATTAATATTAAAAAAAGGAAATAATCATGTAATAAATACAAAAGAAAGGAATCGCGTCGATTTAATTCCGGGGAGGAAAGGGTATTAATTGTTCAACGATAGCTGTGTTTCAAGTCCGACAAATAATCGGCGCGCAGTTTATTAGTTTGGAATATATGTATATGTATATTATATACATTTTAATTTGTTACTCTGTAACTATTAATTCCTGTACTTGCGCACGACGTACCGCGCCTGACTCTTATAGCCGTCTATTAATTCAAAAGAGGAATTTATTGAACGAAATAATTGATATTGGCGATGGAATTCGAATTTTATCTCTTTTATGTCTCTTTCCGCGTTTGTAGGAAGGAATCGGTTACGTAATGAAAGGAAAGCGAATGCCCGCGACATTAACACAACAGCTTTTGCGACGTGTGTATATTTATTTATAAAATTAGCGGATCTCTTCCGTCCTTATACAAAATCTTCCTCTCTTTATACACAATTTAAACCATCGATTATAAACAGCGAGCTGGGCGACCGTTGCATAATCGAAACGAGCGATTTACACAATGCGTCGTCTTCGTTCACTTTGCAATTGTAAGAGAAACTCGCGCCACAGCCAGTTGCTACATTTCTTTCCTTTTTTCTTTCCTTTATTTATTTTTTTTCTTAGCGAAGATAATCTGCCCGTTAATTATTAAACCCCGTAAAAATTCCCTATCACGCCAAACATGAAATCGTCTTACAATCGCAAGCTTCCCGTTCGATACGCCAATTTTAATACTGCACTTATACTGATAGCCGTCCTTTAAACTTTATCACTCTTACGACAAGTATACCCATGTACCGGAGTGTATTCGCTGCTCACGCAATGTCCAAAATACTATGACTAAATACAATAACTGCGGTAACACATTATACAAATATAACGTTGCGCCGATAAGTAAATATATATTATGTAAATAAAATAAGAGTTATCCACTGGTTTCGACGGAGTATACAGTTTAATATATTGCATGAACACACAAAACGAAGCTGAATTTACGAGTATATCGCAGGAATACCGCTCGATTTAAAAATACAGTTTAATAAATTGCATACACACACAGAACAAAGCTGAATTTACGGGTATATCGCAGGAATACCGTTCAATTAAAAAAAAAAGTTTAATATATTGCATAAACACACAAAACGAAGCTGAATTTACGGGTATATCGCAGGAATACCGCTCGATTTAAAAATACAGTTTAATGTATTGCATAAACACACAAAACAAAGTTGAATTTACGGGTATAACCCAGGAAACCGCTCGATTTAAAAAAAAGTTTAACATATTGCATAAACACACAAAACGAAGCTGAATTTACGGGTACATCGCAGGAATACCACTCGATTTAAAAAAAAAAGTTTAATATAGTGCATAAACACAGAAAACAAAGCTGAATTTACGGGTATATCGCAGGAATACCGCTCGATTAAAAAAAAAAGTAAGCTATATTATATTATGCACTCCAGTGGAAGACATTTTCATTTCACGAATCGTTTGCCCTTACTCTTTGGTCTGTCATCGAATTCCTTCCGTCTAATGCCTCTCTCGTATTGTCGTCTATTCAAAGGACGCGTCCCGAAAGGCAAGAACAGTAATATTACCACACTATATGAATATTTGGAACATTCACAGCCCATATCATTTATCATAAACATCATAAACAATATATTTTTATATTGTTGCGCTCACCGCGTCGCACTAGCACTCGCTCGCACTCACGCACTCGCACTCCCGAAGCTCGCGGGAATAAAAGAAACACCGCGGTTTTAAGGAAACAAACAATCTCAATGTTTATTATCTCGATACAGAAGAGTGCGGACACACGTTCGAACAGTCCAGCAACTCCAGACAAAATCTGACAGTTGACAATTGATTCGTCGATCAATACATCCCGTCGTCAGGGAACGCGCTTCGGCTTGAAGCTACTCACGAGCGAAGCAACGGGTGTCTCAGCGCGAAGGCGCAGTGCCGCAACACTATTATAAACACATGCGTGTACAGATACCCATATAGTGTGGTAGTAT